>NC_041403.2:5730083-5877583 GCF_900747795.2 Erpetoichthys calabaricus | reverse complement strand
AATTACATTCATTGCATTCCTAGTCTGAATCACAATGTGATTGTATGGGTGGTTACCTGGCACTGTAGGGTTGCCACCCGTCCTTTAAAATACGGAATCGTGCCGCGTTTGAGAATGAAATTGCGCGTCCCGTTTTGAATCAATACGGGACGGGATTTGTCCCGTATTTTTTTTATCATTTTTTTTAAAGCAGCGTGTCATGCAAATCATCCCACACGCATTTTATGAAGATGCCTCCTTTCCTACTTTTGATTGGGTAATACTTGATGTCATCGTTAGTTTGATTGGTCTTTTTAACTGTCCAGTGAGGAGGGCGGGTCTTTTAAGTAGAGTCTGCAAACTGTTGGCACCCGCTGTAGTATGCGTCCCTTATTTTTTTGTATTAAAAGTGGTAACCCTACCTGGCAGGTAACACTTATGTTTGGTCATGAAGTCGTCTAAAATCCGCCACGTGCCCTCTTTTAATTGTGAGAAGCAGATATATATAGCCAAATTCTCACGCTTCGTTGCGGCGAAGTATTGCTTTTAATTTTTTAAGAAGAAAATAAAACCTTTTTAAACGGATCGAAAATATACCAATAACAATTTGTTAAGGATCTGTTTTTTTTGTGAACCTCGCTTTTCAACAGCTGTCCCCGCTACGGCGGTGTGTTTCGTTTATTTGACAGTATGTAGATCGTGGTAATTAAATTCCTGGCATTCGTTTCTGAATCACAATCTGACTGTATGGATGGTTACCTGCCAGGTTACGCTTGTGGTTGGTCAGGAAGTCGCCTTACATCCGCCACGTGCCCTCTTTCTGTTCCCAGAAGCTGATCATAGAATGGTTTTAATAGTTTACTTTCAAATAATGCAAAGAGTATGCGACACGTGTTTCTCCTTAATTCTGGGCTCATCAGGCATACACACTCACTGCATCCCCTCTCGAGAATCGAATATCGTCAGCGCCAGAGTTGAAGCCCCTAACGTTGCGGTCAGCAAGTGGGCTAACATCCGCCATGTGCCGTCTTTCAGTTGCGAGAAGCAGATCATAGAATGGTTGAAACTGTTGCCCCTAACGTTGCGCTACGGCGTGTGGTTCGTTTATACCTCCTGTCTTCTCATTAAACTTTTATCTCGCGAATATGTTATTGCAATCCGCAGCGGGAGCGTTTCTATAAACTTAATTTAAACTTACGTTTTACACCGTGCTTTGTTTCCCTTATGAACATGCTTGTATGCTTCACTCGCTCCCTTCTCAATTGTTTAATGAATTTTTTGTCCCTACTGCGTTCACAGTCTTTTCACGTGATTACGTGGGAGGCGTGATGACGTGACACTCAACTCCTCCTCCCACGGCCATCGAGCTGCCGTCCATTACAGTATATTGTGAAAAAAGAGGTTCCAGTTATGACCATTACGCGTTGAATTTCGAAATGAAACCTGGCTAACTTTTGTAAATAAGCTGTAAGGAATGAGCCTGCCAAATTTCAGCCTTCCACCTACATGGGAAGTTGGAGAATTAGTGATGAGTGAGTCAGTCAGTCAGTGAGTGAGTGAATCAGTCAGTGAGGGCTTTGCCTTTTATTATTTTATATATATATATATATATATATATATATATATATATATATATATATATATATATATATATATATATATATATATAATACATACACACACAGTATGTCCAGGGCTGCTACACCCAGTGACCTTGCATTATCCAAAATGGGTTTAAGAATGTTCAGTTATTGCATTTTTGATACACATTTTGTAGTACTAGGGTGTTGTACTGTGTTAGTCATTATGGATGTGATGGGCAGTCAAGCAAAATGACACCTTTCATTGGCTAACTAAAAGATTACAATATGCAAAATGTCAAGGCATCTCCGGACCCTTCTTCAGGCAAGATGTACTCGAAATCTTGCATATTATAATCTTTTTAGTTAGCACATTTTAGTTATAAAACTTTCAAAATGTGTATATGTTTGTGTTTCTTAGGTATTTTAAAGTATAATGCATTAATAATTTTTTTTCACCTAAGAATCATCAATCATCCATCCATCCTTTCATGTCCAGAATTTGCTTAAAATCCAATTTTAGAGGGTCTTGGGGAAGGGTAGCCCTAAAGAGGCAGCACCGTAAGTAAGGCTGAAATCAACTGTGGACTAAATACAGTGCTTATCAATATCCTCTACAATCATACTGAAATGTTTGTCTTTATTTTAGAATTTTATATCAACAAAACCTTTTTGTCAGCCTATAACCTCATTAAGATCTTGTAACCAGCAATACCTAATTAAACCAAATGGATAATTTTTAGTAAAACTTACACCATTGTGTCAACCAGAGTAAAGTCCATCCATCCAGCCATCCATTATCCAACCCATTATATCCTAACTAAAGGGTCACGGGGGGTCTTCTGGAGCCAATCCCAGACAACACAGGGTGCAAGACAGGAAACAAACCCTGTGCAGGGCACCAGCCCACCGCACAGAGTAAAGTGATTAGTATTATTTTATCTAAAATATTATAACGGCAGTCATCAGTATTTTAGTGGGCAGCATAACGGGCATAGTGGCGTATGCTGCTGTCACTCGGGCAGGCCTGAACTGTGACTTACTCATGCTCTGAAAGGACATTCTCACCATGTCCACGTGATTTTCCTGCTCCATCTGAAAGGTATGTGTGTCAGGTTGATTGTCAGATTTCATTGTACCCAAGTACATAGGTGGTCTCTGAGATGGACTGCAAACTGGACTCTTAAGCATGGCCAAAAATCTTACGTTGAACACAAACATGGTTGGTAGTTAAAAAAATAAATAAATAAATAATAGCCCAGCAAATCCTACCCATGATTGCTCTGGTAAAACGGTGCTTGCCAAGAGTTTCACCAACATTCCATGTCTTGTCTCCAGCTAAATTCAAATATTATACTTGCTATCAAGACCATGGCAGTCATGACAATGTAACTTCAACTTCCGTTCAAATTATTTTCAAATCTTTCCCACAACATGCAAAAATGAACAAGTAGTAATTTTTAAATTCTATTAGATGTTCCTGATGTTTGGGCAGAGAGGTGGCTCTAAGTGTAAAGATCTAAGCTGGCATGTAGAAGGCTGCCGGTTCAAATCTTGTTACCTCCAAAAGGGATTCTACTCCATTAGGCCCTTGACCTGAAAACTGCTCCAGCAACTGCTGTACAATGGCTGACCCTGCACTCTGACCCCCAATGAAAAAACAGTTTCCCTTTCGGGATTAATACAGTGCCCAAATACCAAAAAAATGTTAGTCAAAGAGAAATGCATTAAGTGAAGAAATGTACTTAAAGATTGTTCCTCATTTCTGTATTGTACTGTGATGTAAAATTGCATTTTGTGACTTAAATTCACCACAAAGTGTGCTAAAGACTTGGAACCTTCTGTAAGGTAATCTCTAATAGCAGCAGTTAGCTTTTGTTCTGTCATCAAGTGGTGTGACCGCTGACCACAATCCTCTGTTTTCCAATCCACAGAGCCAAGCTTAAAAGTGTTACCAGAAAGTAAAGAGCAAAAAGTCCTGTGCAAGCTCAATGGCTGCTTCTTCCAAAAGGCATATGTGAGAATAAACAAAAATGGAGAATGTGTTAATAAATCTGTGTGTGAGAAGAAGAATGAGTGTTTGAGTGAAGCAACAATGATGGCAACCTCTGGGGAAGAAATGAAAATCACCTGTGAAGCTGAAGTGATGGGACTTGACAAGCCGCCGATTGAAAACTGCACACTACCCGCTGAAGGTAAGAATGGACTGCATAAGAGTCTGTTTTTTAACCAGATGTGCCCAGCTTGGGAAAACAGAGTGTGTGGAGCTATTAAAAACAGGCAAAGGAGATGCTGAATATTGATCTGTAGGTGTGCACTTGTGATATTAGGACATTGAATCTGTAGAACAGTTCCAAGTATTTAGGTGTGAAAACGGTATGTGTGTAAGGACAGTAAGAGATAACATTAGTCCACTCATCTGAGGGAAGCTGTCTCTACAAACAATCTCCCGAGTAGTAGTATCATTTATACTTTGAACATTATGTAATAACTCATATTTTGAATGTACTTAATCCATTTGCACATCACTGGGGCTGGTGAGAGGCACATTGCAGGATTTCTCATTTGACATGGCACACACACACACACAGGCATTGCCATATTCATATTGAACAGGAGCCCAGTGTAGAACTGCCACTTAGCCAAGTATGTGCACATTGAACCCTCCTGGAGGTCACAACCAAAGAGAAAGTGCCACTATGAACAATGCTTCACATCCTTTGTCTGACAAACTAATACTGAGTACTTTCAGCCAACAAATTATTCCGCAGAAGCGTGTCAAGAAAAGAAGCTGGCATTGTAATCAAAGTCAATATGCGCCCCTTGAGTGTGGCCTTACAGCTACCATCCATGGCAGGGCATCATACAAAAAAGCACAACCAGCTCACCCATATTTTATTATAGATTTTTTTTGTGTGTGACAAATAGCACTAATAGTTCCATGTGCCATAATAATGAAAAAAATATTGTAAACGGAAATCTTCTCAAGTAAAAGAGCAGATGAGCTCATTTCTCATCAACAGGTTTGGAAAATGACTGGCATATGTGCTGGTGCTGTGTGTTTTTTAATCTTGGTTTAATGCCTTTAGAAACTCCATTTTTTAGAAGCCCTTTCAACACTGATATCTGTCACACTGAATAAAACTACACAGTGTAGCATAAAATGACAAGATAAAAATGTAACATGATAATTTAGTGTCTTATTATTGTTTGTTTGACCTCTTACTGGCAGCACATGTACAGTTCATTAAAAATAGCTGAATTGGGTTGCAGAGCTCTACCACTAAGAGTGCCTGGTGGGGTTTGGGAATGCAGGATCGCCTGAGGGTAACGTAAAGAACTCTGCAGAAGTGGATAGGCAGCTTTCTGCCGACCTAAAAACAGCCCCTGGTATGGTCAGTGTAACAAGACTCAAAGAGGCAACAGAGGTTTTCTTTATATCTAGTATTGTTGTATTTGTCGCTATCACACTTTTTCCCCCTATTTTTCCACACACTTTTTTCCTTTTATTTCTGCATGATTAACACCCTCATTACTCTATTATTTGAGGGTTTTAGGACTCTCTTTAGTTTTAGTGACAGATCAGCCAAATGGTACTGCACAAATTGTGGACCCCGATTAATCCTGTATCTATGTTCCTACCCTCACCTATGGTCATGGGCTATGGGTAGTGACCAAAAGAACGAGATCGCAAATACAAGCGGCTGAAATGAGTTTCCTCCGCAGGGTGTCTGGGCTTTCCCTTAAAGATAGGGTGAGAAGCTCAGTCATCCGGAAGGGGCTCAGAGTAGAGCCGCTGCTCCTCTGCATCGAGAGGAGTTAGATGAGGTGGCTCGGGCATCTGATCAGGATGCCTCCTGGACGCCTCCCTGGTGAGGTGTTCCGGGCACGTCCAACCGGGAGGAGGCCCCGGGGAAGACCCAGGACACGCTGGAGGGACTATGTCTCCCGGCTGGCCTGGGAACGACTCGGGATTCTCCCGGAAGAGCTAGAAGAAGTGGTCGGGGAGAGGGAAGTCTGGGCATCTCTGCTCAAGCTGCTGCCCCCGCGACCCGACCTCGGATAAGCGGAAGAGGATGGATGGATGGATTAATCCTGTAACTTTGCATGGGCACATGATGTGGAAATGTGTGATTTTTAAAGTACGTAATCATGAGAAGGTCTTACTGGGGAGACTGACCAGGATTTCATGGAGCAGTATATCACAGCAAAGAGCTGTTTGATAATTGTAAATCTTGTATATACATTTTAAATTATTCAGTTTAAAGAAACTCAAGTCAGGTTCAATAGGAAGGAGGATCGTATAAATAAAATTGACAAAAGCTGGTGACAGTGGAGTGGGAGTGGGGTGACCGAGTTTGATAAATATGTGTATAATAGCTGTTCATTATTTTTTTTTAACAGATAGATCCAGGATTCGTATAGCTGCTGCTGCTGGCCTCTTTAGTATACCTGTTATTGCACTGCTGGTAGCTTATATAAGTAAGTCTTTTTTGCTTCATTTTTTCCTACATTTCCTGTTCCTATTCTTCCATTGTTGATTTGTATATTGATTGCCAGCCCAATCACAAAGACTTTTGTATGGTCTTTATCTTCTTGTCCACACTTTTTCTTTTTTTCTCCTTCTATCATCCCAACAACATTCCTGCTGGTTTAACTGGTGACGTTAAATTGCTCTTTTATAAGTGAGGGGTGAATGTGCATCACAGTGATCCTCTCCTTCTGTCCAGGGCTGGCTACTAATGTGCAGTCGATGCTGAAAGGACAGCATTCAGCGCAGCTACAAGGCTATAATGGTAACAGCAGGTTTGCAAGACTGGATAGTCCTAAAATGCTAAACATAGCAGTGGATGTCTAATTTTCAAATTATTTTGTGTTTTTTAACATATGCTATTATAGAAAATACCATATATACTTGGATCTTGAAACCTGAAAAATCGATCATAAAATTAGACCCCAACTTATACACCTGTTCAAAAATGTGACCCTTAATTTTTTTTTTTTTTTTTTACATCTTCTTGCCTCCTCTAATCTCACATCAGTTTCTCAGACACATTGAATTTTGTTACAGCAGCACACTTACCAATTTCTTTCGCCACTTCAATGACTTTTAATTTAAAACCAGCTTCATAGTTCCTTCTGATCGAATGCTCCATCGTAGATAAGGGATGCTCTAAAGGTGTATGAGGGTGTGAGATGCACACAACAGTGGAAATGTCGCTTCGGAATAGTTTGGGTATTACTGTGTGGCGACTACCAGTGACTGAGATGGACTGCTGAGAAGCACACCTTTCTTTTCGTCATTTTAGTATCCTTGCCTGCTGATTTTTTGGTGCCACTTTGTCCCACTTCCACCTTGGATTAAATGGGAGCCCACTGGTTCCCCAACACTCTTTCTTGCTCCACATGTAATATCTTTATACTCTCTATTTAAAACAACGAAATATACCATATATAATTGCATATAAATCAGGCCTTACAACCCGAAAAAATCGACCATAAAATCAGACCCTGACTTATACACCTGTTCAGAAACCAGCTTCATATTTTCTTCTGATCGAACGCTCCATCGTAGATAAGGGATGCTCTTATGATAAAAGTGTATGAGGGTGTGCGATACAAAAAACACAAAAGAGTGCAAACGTCGCTTCGGAGTAGCTTGGGTATTACCGTGTGGTCACGTAGGCACAATTCATAGAAAAAAAGGCAGTGCGCTCAGTGGTTACACTCTCAGATATGCGTTAGCATATCGTAATCTCTTGGACCAATAGGGTGAGTTTTCCACATTTGACTTATATGTCAGACATTATAAAATACCAGAAGTTATACGGTAGAATCAATCCCCGACTTATTCGCGGGAGAATTTATCCACAAGTATATACGGTACTATGTTAGTTGGTGGGTTTCAATTGTTTCTGTATGGAGGAGTGTGACTTTGTGTGCACACGACTGTACACTGTGAGAGATAGACTGACAATCCTGTCTGTGGCTGTTCCTGATTTGCAGCTATTGCTGCCAGGATAGACTGCAACTGGCTGTAAACCTTAATTTGAGTTAGATGGGCTTGAAATCAGATGGCTAAATGCCACATGCAGAAAAGACTAAAGCCTGAGGCTGCTGTGTATTAAACACTGCTTCACATTGACTTTCTCTTCTGTACAGGGTGTGTTGATCAACATTAGAAAATGTGTGCTCTGTGGAAGAAATGGTTACTAAAATAACCCTGGATTTATCTTTGCATCTGTTTTGTTCCTCTGTTTCCCATATTCTAACAACATTTTTTCCCCTTGTGAAACAACAAACTTTGTCCTATATCTGAAAACTTGCCACTGACTTTATGCACATCTTCATCTCACCTCAAATAGGACAGAAGCGATCCTGATGGTCACGATGAGAAGCATCTTCACTGGATGTCATGGAACAAAGTGCTGCTTGATGATTGAAAATCTTATTTATGTTTACATGTAATGTATGTCGTTAAAGGAAAGTCAGTTTGGCCTCTCCTTAAGTAATGTTACCAGCACATCACACTACACTGGCCATCAGAGTTGTGAAGGATGTCAATACCCACATTTGAAGGAATGCAGTCACCTAAGAAAGAACTGCCTGCACTGCCCTTTCTTTTATATCTCTTCTGTGTTACCAGACCAGTCCAGCTTATTGATGTAAACCCCCAAGTACTTGCAGGAGTGGACCACCTCCACATCCACTCCTTAAATAGTGACTGGATGTAAGAACTTTGCAGGTGGCAGTCAATTTTGATCAATATCACTGAGCTGCACAAAAATCCTCCCATGCAGAAAGAAATTGGTGTCCTTATAGATTTGGGTGTGCTGAATCCATTTCTGAAATTGGAATTTCTTTACCACAAACAATTTCTGTGAGATATCAGATTCAATAAAAAAACAGAGTTTAAAAAAAAAAAACACAAGTTTTATTTTATGGCATAAGTATTTTTTTCCATGCTGCAAGTGAAAGACAGAACCACAATAAAGAGTTGGGGTACCAGCCTGGTTACCCCTTATAAGTGAATGATTTGAAAAACGCAATTGAAGAGATGTCTTCATAATTGCAAGTTCATAAGTGAACTGTCTCAAGAGCTTCTGGCAGGTCCATCTGGAAGTGGCCTCAGTGATGTAACAGCTGTCAGTGTGAGGAAGAGAAAAGGCATTAGGACACAGCGCCAACCCCTGGAGCGGCAGGAAATTACAACCACTAGAGCCCTTAAGCTAGGGGTGCCCAACTCCGGTCCTGGAGGGCCGCAGTGGCTGCAGGTTTTCATTGTAACCCTTTTCTTAATTAGTGATCTGTTTTTGCTGCTAATTAACTGGATGTGAGAGAGCAATTCTGTTGCCAGATTTGGGTTCAGCACCCTTAGATATAAAGAGAACGCCTCAAAGTTTTGACAAGTTGCACGTTACTGTATAAAACTGGTCTGCAAAAAATGCTATTTTCTGTATATATTGACTAAGCTATACATACTAATATATATATATTGTTACATTGCTGCTTTTTTATCTAAATAAATAAAATTGTAAATATGGTTTGCTTTTTTGCCAATTGTAAAAATAAAAAAGTTCAACTTATTTTTTCCACTAAATTTTTCATATGCATTGCCATTGGTTGAACTTAAAAGTGTGGCTAAATGTTGCATTGGGAAGACGGATTGCAATTGAAGCGAGGCAACCGAAAAACGGTGCAGACACAAAAACTACATTTCTCTTCCGGTATCAGGAGTGTGCTGGGGCTGATGGGAGGACTCTGTCACTACTGCACACAAAGTACAACTGAAGCAGGATCTCGCCCTAAGACCATGGGTATGTACAGCATTTAGTTTTCAGCTAATTTGGATAGCTCAATGGTTTACAGCTTTTGTCTAAGAGTCTGTCTGTTTGTATGATCATGGGTTGTGTTCAGCCTTGCTGAATTTCTAAATGACAATTGTTCCAAATTGCTAGCTTGGTTGGTATGTCATATAAATAATTATACAGACTTGCTTTTGCTTGCACTATTCTTTAGTATCAATCTGAGGAAAGTACCTACTGGACTAAGCAAAAAAAAAAAAAAGTCTGTGGAAAGTCTTCTGACCGGAGATTTTTAGCAAAATATTATTTTAAAAGTTTTAGATTTTATATATTCAAAAGGATAGACGATTAACACGGAGATCTGCCAAAATACATTTTCTAAAATCATTTGGTTTGTGTGTGTCTACAGTTGTCTCACATTTAAGGACTTGTGTGAAAAATAAGTACAGTACACCCTCTTTCAGTTCTAGGGTTTTACATATCTCGCATCTGTTTGGTCAAGTCCTAAAACTTAGATACATGAAACCTTGCCTGGCCACATATAAGAGATTTGACTTCATTCTTATTAATTCAACAAAAGTAGGCCAACAGGGAGAGCTCCAGGTGAGGGGAAAATAGATACCTATATAGATATAGATATATAGATTATATACGGAGTGTATATATATGTATATATTGTGGATGCTAGAGGGCGCTGTTGCCCTGTTAAACCCAACAGACAGATGTTCAGGACACAAGTTTAAAAGCGCCAAGTACAATTTTAAATTATTTTCTCCAATAAAGTGCACAAAGCATCACAATTCACAATAATCAATAACAATACAATAATACAATCCTTCTCTCACAGCAGCTCCGTCACACTCTCTCCCAACTCCGGCTCAGCTTGTTGGGTCTCTACCAGTCCTTTATATAGTCCTTGACCCGGAAGTTCTTAAGCAGCCCGGAAGTACTGTGGGCTTCCGTCCTCCTGACTTTGAAGTTCTCCCGGGTTTCAGGAAGAGTAGGAGTCCCCAGGGCCTTTATGAGCTACCCTTGGTGGCACCCAACAGGGCTGAGAAAATGGACTCAATGTCCCAGGATGCCCTGAGGGAATCCGGGGCACAGCTACCATTCAGGGGAGCTGCCACCTAGTGTCCTGGAAAGGCTGCATTCTTCCAGTTCAGGCCAGATTGAGCTGCTGGCTGTTTATCATTTATATAATAAAATAATAATAATATATATATTGTGGTAGCCGGCCCGGACACAGACAGGCGGACACGTTGATGTCACCCACAACACGTTTATTATACATATTATTATTTACACAAGTGCACCTCAAAACCACAAAATACCCCAAAGTCCAGACCACTCCTCGAATGCCTTTTCCTTCTCTTCAGGCTGCCTCTTTCCTCTCCTCCCGAGCTCTGTCCACTTCCACTCGACTCTCGCCACTCTGTGAAAGGAAGCGGCCCCTTTTATATGCACCCGGATGTGCTCCAGGTGCTTCCCGGCAATCTCCCACTGGCACTCCCCAGTGTGGCGGAAGTGCCGGCTGCGTACCCGGAAGCACTCCAGGTGTCCCCACTCGTCTTCCCCCCAGCACTTCCTGGTGTGGAAGAAGTGCTGGGGTCCAGGGTTCTCCAGGCATGGGGGCGCCCCCTGGCGGTGACCACAGGCCTCTTCAGGGTTGAGCTTCCCAGCTGTGTACCCATGGCCCCCAAAGGAACCAGGGTGGTCGCCCCCTCGGGGTCTGGAGGAGGCACAAGCCCTCCTCCGGTCTTCCTGGGCGTCCCGGCTGGGTACCACCCCCAGCCATGTGCCACAAATATATATACTCTGTATATATAAAAACGTTAAAGACGCATACAGTGCATATGGGCTTGGGAAAGCATATCATAACCTGGTTCTGCTTCAGCCTCACTACAAACCCAGAGTGAGGGAGCTACCTACAACCAACAACCACACGCTCATTCAGGAAGTGGTCCCCTGAGGCAGAGAAGGCTCTGAGAGACTGGAACTACAGACTGGGATATCCTGCAGGGATCACATAATGAGAACATTGAGGAGGTTGTTGACTGCACTACTGACTACATCAACTTCTGTATGGACATCGTAGTTCCAGTAAGAACTGTACGCTGCTATGCTAACAACAAGCCATGGATTACAAGTGACATCAAGGGCCTTTTGAACCAGAAGAAAATGATTTTTAAAGATGGTGATCAGCATGAGCTCAAGCGCGTGCAGAAGGAACTCCGAGTCCAGCTCAGGGTGGCGAAGGAGCAGTATAGGAGAAAGCTGGAGCAGAAGTTGCAGAACAACAGCATGAAGGACAATGTATGTATGTGTGTATGTGTATAGTGGAAATAAAAAAGAAATTCCACAAAAATAAAGTTTTGGGGACCTTCCCCATATATTATTCTACGGACAAAATAAAGCAAAAAATGGCAAAATAATTGATCAAAGTACTGTATTCAAGCATTTGACAAAGTTCATGGAACAAGATGGCGTTTATATACAGAATTAAATTATGGGAACAGGAAATGGTTGGCAGGAAGTGACGTCATTTGGAATATATAGATAGATAAAAAAAGATCATTCATAAAAAAATTCAAGATTTCTTAAAAATCAAAAAATCCTGAAATCTCTTATTTCTAGGAGTTGGTGAAATTAAGAGGAGTCTTTACAGATTTTGATATTTCCAGGTAATGCATGGAAAGGGGAAAGCAGCTGGAGAGCACTTTGCTACTGCTAAAATTCCTTAGTCTAAGTGTATGAATGCCGAAAAAGACTCTGTAAGGATCCTGAATTGGATCAGTTGACAGATTCAGAGTAAGTGAGCACAGATGATGATACTGCGGACCCTCGCAGAGCAGAGTGACGTGGAAACAGCCGCGTGAATGAAGATGCAGGGAGGCAATGCTGGAGAGAGATGAGGGAGTGTGGAGCCACAAAGTGGGAGCCGTGGAAGCCTGAGGCCTGATGAATGGCGGCTGAGGAAGGAGATTTTGTGGAATGATTTTTAGGGAGCAATATGTCATGCTTTCCACCCAGAAATAAATAATAAATAAAACACTTTATTTTAATGAGTTTCACATTTTACAATTACGGAATTGCATAAAAATAAAACTTTGTTAATTGCACAAAGCTCTGACCTTTCACTCATCTCTAGTTATAAATGAGTCTGCAGTAAAAAAAAAAATAATTCGTAGGACAGATTTTTACTTATTTTTTTATTTAATCTACGTGAAAACAAGTGAAAATTTCAAGAACATGTCTTGAATAAACAATAGGCTTTCTTAATCAAACATTTAGGGCAAATCTTATTTATTTTTCTGACATTTTCATGGCCCCATGCTTCACAGCCCCTGTTTTCACTTGACGTTGCTTTCCTCCATGCTGGGTCCCCAAGAGGTCCGTGCCCACCAGCTTTCCTTGGAGTCTAGTTTTCCGTTTGCCTCTCACAGATCCAATGCTGCTTACTTTTGCAATTTTCACTTTGTATTTTTTTATCTCTGACGCATCTACAGTTTTGTTTGTCTTTATTATCCAAAGGCTGTCTGAAAAAAAAAAAGAGAGACTTTATGTTTGTGTGCCATTGTGATGATCTGCCATTGTTTTGTAATATTTTTGCTCTTCAGTGTTCGTTTATGGGTGGCATGGCGATGCAGTGGTAGTGCTGCTGCCTCACAACGTGGCAGTGGCGTAAGGGGCCAGCCAGGCCCACCCTGATTGGACACATGCCCAGCCAATCAGTTCATTGTATATGAAATTTTCCGTTAAATTTTGTAATTGATTGGGTGTTTGTGATTTTATCTTTCCTTCGGTTTGGAAGTGGCATGTCAAACCCCATTGGATTTATAATAAATAAATAAATAAATGGGGCGGTGTCACTGTTGTGATGGACGCCCCTTCTCTATATGTTCCAGGGGAGCAAGCATGGGCTGCGCAGTACCTCCCCTGGGCCACTTGGTGGCAGCCCCCCTGGGTGACTGTAGTGCCTCAGATACCTGCAGGGCTCCATGGGAGATGGAGTTCTCCACAGCCCTGTTGGGATCTGGGGTGGCCAGCAGGAGGCACTGCAGGGGTTCCTGAGCCCCTCTGGGCCGTAGTTCAGCCGGAGGTGCAATCGGAGGCAGGTGGTGAAGCACCTGAAGCACTTCTGGGTGAACTATAAAAGAGACCAGCAGCCACCACTCTGGGTGCCAGAGTTGGGAGGAGGAAGACAACGCTTGCCGGGAGGAGTGGTGGTGCGAAGAGAAGTGTGCTTCTTGTTTTGGTTGTGCTTTTGGGACTGTGTACTGCCTGTGGGACACAGGTAAGAAAAATAAATCTTTGTTGTATTTTGACGTGTGCCTCCGTGTCTCTCTCTGTGCCGGGTCGGGCGCCAATGTAACACCTTTTACACTGTGTATGTGTAACCTGACTGGTAGTAGTCATTAGACAGTTAACAGAACCTTTAGTTGCTTAATTGAATATTTTCGATGAACACCAATAGATAATTTCTTATTCTGAGGGATTATTTCTGACATGGCAAAACAAATGGAAATATCAAGGTTTTAACAAAAGCTTCGTTTAGATCAAGGGCGTCCAACTCTGGTCCTGGTGGGCCGCAGTGGCTGCAGGTTTCACCGCACAACAATTTTTTTGGAATGTCTTATTTCCTGTAAAGGTTTTGCTGACTGTGGCAGGTACCTACTGGGTATGCACAAATATAATTTTGGTTTTACTGCATCACGTAGGAACTCTGAGAAATCGACATTTATATGTTTACTGACAATAACGTATTTAGTCACGTTTATGTTTCGCATAAGCCATTAAATTCAACAGAATTCAAAGTGTTTTGCTCCTGATTTTCTTTTGTATTCAATGTCTGGTGCATCACGTTGCAGTGTCCAACAGCAGTCAGCAAGCATTGACAGATTCCAGTTGCCCTGGTATCGTCTCTCCATCGTAGCAATGTCCTGGTGAAACCTTTCATCGTGTTCGTCACTGACAGCACCGAGATTTGCGGGGAAGAAGTGTGAGTGGAGGAAATGAATCTCGAGTGACATGTTGCACTTCATTGTCTTGTATGCTCTGAGAAGTTTGTCTACCAGCTGAATGGAGCTTGGGGCTCAGTAATTGCCCAGAAAATTGTCAACAACATCTTTGAAGACTTTCTAGGCAATTTTTTTCAGGCCCAACTGGCAGATCTTCAAACCGCTTGTCACTCATAGCATGTCTGATCTCGGAGGCAACAAAAATGTCCTCTTTGATCTTGGCATCAGTTATTAGGAACATTTGTCTTAAATAATGAAAACCTTCACCTTCCTTGTTCAGTGCTTTTGCGAAATTCTTCATGAGTCCCAGTTTTATGTGAAGAAGAGGCAAAAATATCTTTGCCGGGTGGACAAGCGATTCATGTGCCACATTTTTCTGTCCTGGAACTAACTAACTTTTTATGGAGTGGCCAGTTGTGTTGAGAACAGTGCGACTCTTTGGCACGGTTGTCCCATTCACAGATGTAACAACGGTACTTTGTATAGCCGAGCTGCAGTCCCAGTAACAGAGCAACGACTTTAAGATCTCCACAGATATTCCAGTTGTACCTGCTATACTGGACGTGCTTCAGCAACAGCTCCATATTCTCCTTCGTTTCATGTGTGCTGCATAGCCAACAGGTACTGAAGGATAAACGTTGCCATTGTGTAGCAGAACAGCTTTCAGGCTTAACATTGACGAATCAATGAAGAGACACCACTCTACCGGGTTGTAATCACATCCCAAGGCTGAGAACAATCCTTCAATGTCACAACAGAAACAGAGACTGTCGACTTGTGCAAAAAATTTGGTTATATCATGACGGCCTATTATATCGGCCTCAAAATACAGAAATATTCATACCTGGTGAGAGCAAACACCATTCCTGAAGTCTGGAACCCAGCAGCTCAGCTTTTGCTTTTGACAGACCCAAATTTCTAACCAAATCGTTCAATTTGCACTGTGTTATCAGATGTGGATCGCCTGATGAGCACGGTTCAAAATCCGGGTCAATGTCACTGTCAGTACCCTGCATTGCAGTTTCTTCATCTGGTTCGTCTAAGGTCTAATCCTCTAGTGGTTTCAGAATTGGAAGACTGTCATCATGTGGCACGGGTCTCATTGCTGAAGGCAGATTAGGAGATTCAATTGACGACTTGTTTTTGGCAGAGAAACCAGACACATTAGTCAAACAGAAGTAACAGTCGGTCACATGGTCTTTCTGTTCTCGCCATATCATCGGAACAGCAAACGGCATCGTCTTTCGAGGGCCCCTGAGCCAGGCAATCAGACTGACAGCACATGTCACACAGCAAATGTGAGGCGCCCATTCCTTGTCTTGATCACCAGCCAAAATACAGAAGATAAACTTTCTTCACAAAGAGCAGTCATCCAGCGTCTCTGAGGCTCAAGTGTATTTGCCACAGATATAGCAGAATGTATCGCGGCTGTTACAACATTGACGAGAGCAATGTTATAGCAGCGGTTCTCAAACTGGGGTCCACGGTTCCCTAGAAATGATTGCATATTTATACAATTTATATTTTTATAATTATTAACCTTTACCATCTGAGGGGAAATAAGTGAATGAGCTCCGTTGTTGCCCCCACCACCTAGAACCGACCACTAATCCGCTATTCCTTTACTTGCTGCTACCGCATTGTTTTCCCACCGTTATCGCTCGGCACAAACCAGCCCTTATTATTTTTACCATAATCAAAAATTATCGATTCTTTCATAGAATTAAAACACTCATGAACAGTTTTCATATATTTTAGAAGCAAATAAGCGTGCTAAAGGTGGATACAGATAATCAACAAACATATTTTACATTTTTTGAGTTTTTAAGTGGTGAAATTGCCCGCTCAACGCAAATGGTCAAAGCAAAGCAGATGCATCCATCCCATTAAGACTTTAACTTAAATTTAATAACTAAGATGTATGTAATATTTTCTGAAAAAATAATTGTCAAAAAATGTTTTATTCACAGCAGCCTGTACCTATGCAGTACAATGCAGTGGGTATGTGGCACCCTTGTGCAAAGTATTTGCCGCCCCCAATTTTCTTGAAATAATATTGATTTTTAAAATTTTTAATAAAAGGGTCCGCGAGCCATCGAACAATTTTTAAAGGGACCGCCACGCAAGAAATTCTAAAGAAATTTGAGAAACGCTGGTCTATAGCATCAAGCTTACTTACGGTTATATTGCTACAGATACTGTACTTTACTATACTGATACTAGACATACACACTGACTATCTAGATCAGGGGTGTCGAACTACGGTCCTGGAGGGCCGCAGTGGCTACAGGTTTTCATTCTGACCATCTTCCTAATCAGTGATCAGTTTTCACTGCTAATTAACTCCTTTTCCCTTCATTTTAATCACCCTGTTTTTAAGGATTCAGTCCTCTGAATTGAATCCTTTCTTCATTAAATGGTAGCGAAACAGAAATGAGACGGGAAACGAGCCAACAGATGACCAGCTAATCTGGGATTTCAAACTCCAACCAATTTCACACCAAACAGTCTCTTAATGAGAAGCTGATTCTTGCTGTTAATTAAGCCCGTTACAGTCGACCCTTGATATACGACCTGCCTGACATGTGAACAACTTGATTTACAACCAAAATTTTTGTTTTTATTTACAACCAATATCTTGCGTTACGACCTGAATGCGGTCACGTGTATCCGCTTGCGCGATTGTAAACAAACAGCCGAGAGCGTTTGTAAGCGTCAGTCAGAGCCCAGATACATGTGTTTGTGGATGTAATTACAGTCAGTGCAGTGATTTATATAATTTTTTTCAATAATTGCTAAGGAAGGAAGAGAAGGTAACGAAGGTAAAGAAAGCAATCACAATCGAAACGAAGAAGGAAATTGTGTGGAAATATGAGAGTGGTGTTCGTGTGACTGATCTCGCTAATATGTACAGCATGTCGAAATCCACCATCTCGACAATTTTACAAAGAAAAGTTTTGTATAAGGAGGCTCCTTCCAAACAATAACCACCTTCCATTTCATTCTCCTCCTCCTCCTCTCTTCCTGCAGCTCAAAGATGTCAAATTAAATGGTGGGTACAGTATGAAATTGTTGTTTCTGGTAGGCTAGACACTTTTTATAACTTTTTGGTTAGTACATTAGAAAAATTATTGGTGTTTTGGTAAATTATGCACATTATACAACCCTTTTTTATTAGGAAAAGGTTAAGTAAGTGTTGCTGTGGGAGGTTTGGAATGCATTATGGGTATTTCCATTATTTCTTATGGGAAAAATAGTCTTGACTTACAACCAACTTGAGTTACAACCAGCCCTCACGAACAAATTGAGTTTGTATGTCAAGGGTCCACTGTATTTAATTCAATGGCTTGTTGCTGCTCTCATTCTGCTACAGCAGACATTTCCAAATCTGTTGATTTTTCTGTTTTTTCTAAGAACACCGTCAAAATGTTTTGGTGACCTGAGAGATCAACCTTACTGAGACCTTCACTTTTATTTATTTTCAGATATTGAGTGATGGGCACAGGTGAGTTGGTCATATGGTGGCTTGTTTGATGTCTCATTATTGTTATTCTTACACAACACAGTACTGAAGTATCGGTTAATACCCGAGTCACCTCACGTATAGATTACTGTAATGCTATTCTATCTGGCATCCCACAAAAACTTATCCATCGCTTACAACTTCTTCAAAATTCTGCTGCCAGGATAATAACCTGCTGTTCTAAATCCACTGAACATATTACACTGATTCTCTCTCAGCTTCACTGGCTCCTTGTTAACTACCGATTACAATACTAAATACCGCTCTTAACATTTAAAGCTCTCCACAACCTCACTGATCTCCTCCAGACTTTCACTCCTCTCGTTCACTCAGATCCCCATCTGCAGCTCGACTTTCTGTACCGCACATCAAACTCAGTTCTATTGGAGCTCGAGCGTCTCTCATAGTGCTCCTCAACTCGGGAATTCTCTTCCCTCTCTTATACGTCAGCTCAATTCAATAACACATTTTAAAACTGCCTTCAAAACTTCTCTTTTCAAACTGGCATACCTATTGTGAATTTTGCACTCTTATTGCCAGTTATCTTTGTTTGTTTGCTAATTATTGATTTTTGATTTATCATTCTCTTGTTTTAATTTTACTAATGTTGTTTAATTTTATTGTAAGGTGACCTTGAGTGCTAAGATTATAAAACGGGATTTTTCTAATGACCAAATTCAAATAACAAAACTGGGAGTGCAGCTGAATGATAAATTGGACTGGACTGCCAATACTGATGCTCTGTGCAAGAGAGGACAGAGCCGGTTATACTTCCTTAGAAGGCTGGCGTCCTTCAACAGCTGCAAGAAGATGCTACAGATGTTCTATCAGGCGGTTGTGGCGAGCGCTTTCTGCTATGCGGTGGTGTGCTGGGGAGGCAGCATAAAGAAGAAGGACGCCTCACACCTGGACAAACTGGTGAGGAAGGCAGGCTCTATTGTTGGCATGGAGCTGGACTGAGGAGATCGTTCCACCCCCACACTATGCGACTCTTCAATTCCACCACGGGTAAAGGTTAACATTATTCAAAGTTATTGTCTGTTTTTACCTACAGTTTTATTACTCTTGAATTTAATTTTTTTTTTTTGTTATTATCAGTATGCTGCTGCTGGAGTATCTGAATTTCCCCTTGGGATTAATAAAGTATCTATCTATCTATCTATCTATCTATCTATCTATCTATCTATCTATCTATCTATCTATCTATCTATCTATCTATCTATCATAACCAAAACAATTGTTCAGCCTTACCTATGAAATGTAATCCCCCAGGATCTGGTTTAGAGCGTACAGCGGTTTGTGCAATCCCAAGCAGCACATTATTCATTACTTCACTCCACAGCAGTGCCACTCGCAATATGGCAGCGACGTTGACGTACGATACTGCTGGTCATGCGGCGTCTAGTAATTCTAGGTCTATGCCCTGCCCGGGGTTTGTTCCTGCCTTGCGCCCTGTGTTGGCTGGGATTGGCTCCGGCAGACCCCGTGACCCTGTGTTAGGATATAGCGGGTTGGAGAATGACTGACTGACTGTTTAGCCTGCGGTTTAAAATAAAAACATGCCTGGTAGGCTGCAGCCATGTTCAGTTAAAATCACTGAGACTGTTTCACTTTATTTTCGATACTGTTTCAAGAATTCCCAATATGAGTAAATCTGAGTGATGTTATAATTCTTGCATGTACAGGAGTTCGGTTGAGGTTCTTGACCTTTCATATGCAAGCTTTATAAACACACGAAAGTCAGGCATTGTAATAAACGGTGACGACTATACATTAAAATATTTGACTTTTTAATTATGGCTACAAACAACGAATTATTACAAAAAAAAATCTACAATACTTCTAGTATAAATTCTTTTATAAGGGTGACAAAACCCTTATGCTGGCCCTGCGTACGTTATTTTCTGTATTGAAGATTATTAGATTTTAAAGAGAAGCTTACTGCTACAGTAATCTTTTTTTTTTTCGCCTGGGAAGTCTAAGTTAATCAATCTCCTGTCAATGGCGGGATGAAAGGTCTAGTTTAGTAATAATTTAACAGTAAATAATCATATTTAATTCCAGACTATGACTTGACGAAAGAGAGGGAAAGTTCTATTCAATAATATTCTACTGTACTCCCTTCTGACATTAGTCACGATTTGCATTGCGTACTGCTTACCATCACATTTTCAATCGCAAGTTGTGAAAGGTCATTTTCAAAATTAAAATGAATAAAAGCTCATCTGAGATCTTCCATGACACAAGAGCGTCTGACCAGCTTGGCTTTAATGAACATTGAAACAGAATTCCTCACAGATGATATAAAAAAAAAAATGAAGTAGTACAATTGTTTTCGGAGAGGAGATCTAATTTGGGGGCAACAAACTTAAATGAATATTATTATAATTTCAATAAAGGGTTTGTTTCTTATTTAATATGCCTTCTTTACCATTCACTTTGACAGCACCTCACCTTATGGGGCACACAATCAAAGAGTTTTGCACTGGGCATCTTTGAGCCTCTCTCTGCACGCCACTGGGACTGGTGATGGTAAAGCGGCCGCGTGTCTGTGTGTTCACACTGTGATGGACTGACGCCCTGTCCGGCAATGTTATTCCCGTTAACGAAAACGAAAATGAAATATGTGATTGATTAAAAATAATAATTTAAGCATGTTTTTTTTATATTTATTTTTAAGTTAAAAAGTGTACTAAAAAGTAAAAAAATAAGTCTCTCATACATCACTTGTAAAAAAAAAAAAAGTGTGGGCGATTTTTTGAATGTTGAATGATGAAAAGCGCTCACACTTGTATTTTGCGAGTGATGTATGAGAGACTTGTTTTTTTTGTTACTTTTTAGTACACTTTTTAACTTAATATAAGCGTGTTTTTTTAAAAAAAAAGTATATATATATATATAATATTATTTTCAACTTTTTAGTCTTGGGTTTGTTTTAGTATAATTTTGTAATCAATATTAAGACTTCCTTTGACGTTTATAAGCACACATGTTCATACAAGATGCAGTTACTAGCGCCATCTACTGGTAAAATCTTGAACTATTCTTCATATGAAAATTGTATTTCTTAATTAACATAGATTAATTGATCAAGTAGTGAAACTGATTATTAATTCATGTATTGTCATCGGAAGTGAGCATGCAAAATTTCAAGAAAATTAAACAATGGGAAGTAGGTTAAAAATCAATTGCAAGATTTGAACCAGACAGGTGAAGTTAATATAAGCAAAAGTCGGAAATCGAGAACTAAACAAAATCAGAAAATAAATGCTAAAATTACACTCGTTTTTTGTAATTTTAATTTTTTCACCATACTGGCCTTACAGCATAGTGTACATGTGAACGAGAAGTTGGCAGTACATTTATTAAATGCCAGTAATGGCACACTGACGATAACATGCAGTTATAACACTTGACTTATAGTTTTCCTCCTCTTTCTCTGTACGTTTAGCACTCGTTTGCTCAGAGGTTGATGTGCTTGATGCTTCCTGAGCAGCTCTTATTTTCTCCACCCTAGCGGTCCGCTTCTTCTCTTCTTCCATTGGCATCTTTTCGTGTTAAAACTGATTAAGTTGGTATTTGTGTTGCAATTTCTTAATACGTTTTCCTTAATTTTTCACTTAATCTGGCACTTAAATCACTCTTGAGGCAGATTGAAGACTTAAGATATGAAGAGGTACGGAAAGTGATGGCGAAGGTGGTAGGGATGAGAACAGCGGCAGTGCGGTGCATGTCTGCTGCCTGCTGCCGAGAGTTGTTATTCTACAATAAAATAAAATAAAAATAAAAAAGAGTAATAATTCCAAAACTCTTTGCTTTTAATATAAAGTTGAAGTGCAGAGTTTCGGCGCAGTATGTGTGTACAAAATTACACGCCGCTAGGGGGGTCGCGAAGTAATAAAAAGGGGGCCACGAAGATGTGAAAAAAAGAAAACCGGATTCGAAAATATGAAATGTTATATCTAATGTTTTTTTCGAAGTTTACTCTTAACAAGTTTCCAGCTGTGTCTCCGTGTTCTTGATGAACTCATTTTAAAATAACAGTCTCGATCCACTGGACTAATTCCCTTCATAATTTTAAATACTTCAGTGAGGTCTCCTTTTAATCTTTTTTTGTTTAAGTCAAGTCAAGTTTTGAAAGTCCCCAACGTCTTACTGTCCACCACACTACTTGGTAGCTTATTCCAAGTGTTTGTCGTTCTTTGTGTAAAGAAAAACTTTCTAATGTTTGCACGAAATTCACCCTTAACAAGTTTGCAACTGTGTCCCCGTGTTCTTGATGAACTCATTTTAATGTCACCGTCTCGATCCACTGGACTAATTTCCTTCATAATTTTAAACACTTCAGTCAGGTCTCCTCTTAATCTTCTTTTGTTTAAACTGTAAAGGCTCAGCTCTTTTAATCTTTCCTCATAACTCACCCCTTGTAGCCCTGAATCAGCCTAGTCGCTCTTCTCTGAACCTTCTCTAGTGCTGCTATGTCCTTTTTGTAGCCTGGAGGCCCAAACTGCACACAGGACTCCAGATGAGGCCTCACCAGAGTGTTATAAAGCTTGAGCAGAACCTCCTGTGACTCGTACTACACACATCAAGGCGCTATATAACCTGACATTCTGTTAGACTTCTTAATGGCTTTTGAACATTGTCAGGAAGTTGATAGCTTATAGTCCACTATGACTCCTAAATCCTTCTCATATGGTGGACTCTCGATTTTCTGACCACCCATTGTGTATTCAGACCTAACATTTTTACCTCCTATGTGTAATTCGTTACATTTACTGACATTAAATTTCATCTACCCAAGCCTGTCTGCTGTCCAAGTCCTTCTGTGATGATTTTCATCCATCCATCCATTTTCCAACCCGCTTAATCCGAACACAGGGTCACGGGGGTCTGCTGGAGCCAATCCCAGCCAACACAGGGCACAAGGCAGGAACCAATCCCAGGCAGGGTGCCAACCCACCGCAGGACACACACAAACACACCCACACACCAAGCACACACTAGGGCCAATTTAGAATCGCCAATCCACCTAACCTGCATGTCTTTGGACTGTGGGAGGAAACCTGAGCGCCCGGAGGAAACCCACGCAGACACGGGGAGAACATGCAAACTCCACGCAGGGAGGACCTGGGAAGCGAACCCAGGTCCCCAGATCTCCCAACTGCGATGCAGCAGCACTACCCACTGCGCCACCGTGCCGCCCTGTGATGATTTTACGGATTCCAAATTATCTGCTAATCCACCTATCTTGGTATCATCTACAAACTTAACCAGCTTGTTACTTATACTCCTATTTAAATCATTTAAATTTTATTAAAAATGGCAACAGTCTCAGCACTGACCCCTGTGGAACGCTACTCTTAGTTCTTATGAGGTTCCTCACACCATCACCCTCTGCTTCCTTTGTCTGAGCCGATTTTGCACCCATTTAAAAACATCACCCTGAACTGCCACTTCTTTTAATTTGATGCCCACCTTCACATGTGGCACCTTATCAAATGCTTTCTGAAAGTCCAGATCAATAATCTCATCTGCTCCACTTTGATTGTATCCTTTTATTGCCTCCTCATAGAATTCCAGCCTGTTAGTCAAACACGTCCTCCCTCTTCTGAACCCATGCTGACTGTTCAGTAAAACTCCTGTACTTGCCATGTGCTGCTCAATCTTATTATCTGAATACTAGCTGTCCCCCGCGGCTCTGCCCACATAGTAGTGAAACGGGACAAACTTTAAAAATCAATAAACAAACTGGTATCGCTTGCTAAGCTCCAAAACACAGAGGTAGACCAGCTCCCTACTCCTGATGTCACACTTCACCCTCCCCCCGGCCCCCCCTGTCTCAGGTTAGCACGAATATATCGCTCTTGAAAGTGAACTATGATTCTTAGAGCAATGAGAGAAGTTGCAAAATCAACCAGAACATTCAAGCAAATTCTAGAAAAAAATATGCTCTAAATCGTTAAATTAGTTCTCTCGTTCGCTAGCTAAGTGGATGTAAGATATGCCCCCTGAGGCTGGCATGTGAGTAAGGAGGACCCCACCCCCTCTCCCCTCTGCCCACTGCGTCTCTCTCGGATTCATGCAAATAAATCGGTACTGCAAGTGAACTCTGATACTTAGCACGATGAAAGAAGTCACAAAATCAACCGGAATGTTCAAGGAAATTATCAAAAAAAAAACTCAATCTAAAAGCAGACAGACAGACTTTGGACTTATATATTGTGGCAGACCGCTGGGGGTGGTACCCAGCCGGGACGCCCGAGAGGACCGGAGGAGGGCTTGCGCCTCCTCCAGACCATGAGGGGCTGACTGCCCTGGTTGTGTTGGGGGCCACGGGTGCAGGGTTTGGAAGCCCAACCCTGTAGGGGTACGTGGTCACCGCTAGGGGGTGCCCCAGTGCCTAGAGAGCCCTGGACCTCAGCACTTCTGCCACACCCAGAAATGCTGGGGGGAAGAAGAAAGGGGACACCCGGAGTCCTTCCTGGTGCACAGCCGGCATTTCCACAACACAGGGAAGTGTCGGCGGACGAGTGTCGGGGAGCACCTGGAGACCATCCTGGGGTGCATAAAAGGGGCCGCCTCCCTTCAGACAGTGACTGGAGTCGGGCAAGGAGTGGACCAAGTCTTGGTGGCAATAGTGGAGGCGGCCTGAAGGAAGCAGGCACTGGAAGGAGAGGCCTGGACTTTGGGGGATTAGTGCTGGAAGCACTGGGTTTGTGCAACTGCAATAACTGTAAATAGTGTAAATAAACGTGTGTTGGGAGAACTTACGATGTCCGTCTGTCTGTGTCCGGGCTGCTTCTCACATATATATATAATTATTAATAATAACAGAGAGAGAGAGATATGTGTGCAGTGATCTTACTGTTCATAAGAGGAATCTTAAAACAAAAGTGTTTTGAAATTAAATAATTATTTGCTTAAATGTTTTGTGGGTTCAAGTAGCACATGACATCACAGCAGACTTATTGTTTCATTCTTGCATTGTTGGATTATATTTAAAATCCTTAAACTCTCCTATTATCAGGAGAAAATGAAGTTCTATATCTGATAGCAATGTTGTACAGTGCCCTCCATCATGAGTGAGACCAGAACGTTTTCCTCTTGATTTGCCCCTCTGCTCCATTAATTCCAAATCAAACAGTTCAGACATTGTGATTAAAGTACACATTGCATATCCCCTTAAATGAAAATCTGCAGACATTTTGGGCTCACCACACTTGTTCTACACAGTCAAGGAAAAAAAATGTGTCTTTGCTCCAAACAGCATGGAGAGCACAGTATGTATGAAGTTCATCCATCCATCCATCATCCAACCCGCTTTATCCTAACTACAGGGTTATGCAAACTCCACGCAGGGAGGACACGGGAAGCAAACCCAGGTCTCCTTACTGTGAGGCAGCAGCGCTACTCACTGCACCACCGTGCCGCCCGTCCTAAACAATGTTGTTTTCATAAAGTGCCTTTCTATAGTCCGTCATTTTCTAAACCATTTAATCCTGAATTGGGTCGCTGGAGTCTATCACACCACACATGGTAGGAACAAATCCTGGACAGGACAATAAACCATCACAAGGGGAACACACACATCAACACGCACTATAGGGCCAATTTAGCATTGCCAGTCCACCTAACCTGCATGTCTTTGGACTGTGGGAAGAAACTAGATAGATAGATAGATAGATAGATAGATAGATAGATAGATAGATACTTTATTAATCCCAATGGGAAATTCACATTCTTCAGCAGCAGCATAATGATACAATAAATAATATTAAATTAAAGAATGATAATAATGCAGGTGAAAAACAGACAATAACTTTGTATAATGTTAAATGTTAACGTTTACCCCCCGGATGGAATTGAAGAGTCGCATAGTTTGGTGGAGGAATGATCTCCTCAATCTGTCAGTGGAGCAGGACAGTGACAGCAGTCTGTTGCTGAAGCTTCTCCTCTGTCTGGAGATGATCCTGTTCAGTGGATGCAGTAGATTCTCCATGATTGACAGGAGTCTGCTCAGCGCCTGTCGCTCTGCCACAGATGTTAAACGGTCAGCTCCATGCCAACAATAGAGCCTGCCTTCCTCACCAGTTTGTCCAGGCGTGAGGCGTCTTTCCTCTTAATGCTGCCTCCCCAGCACACCACCGCGTAGAAGAGGGCGCTCGCCACAACCGTCTGATAGAACATCTGCAGCATCTTATTGCAGATGTTGAAGGACGCCAGCCTTCTAAGGAAGTATAGTCGGCTCTGTCCTTTCTTGCACAGAGCATCAGTATTGGCAGTCCAGTCTAATTTATCATCCAGCTGCACTCCTAGATATTTATAGGTCTGCACCATCTGCACACAGTCACCTTTGATGATCACGGGGTCTATGAGGGGCCTGGGCCTCCTAAAATCGAAAGTCACACAGACACGGGGAGAACATACAAACTCCATGCGGGGAGGACCCAGGAAGTGAACCCAGGTCTCCTAACTGCGAGGCACAACTACTGCGCCACTTCAGGGATTTAGATCGGGCTTTTTTGTTTATAATTTGCTTGAACATTTCAGTTGATTTTGCGACTTCTCTCAATGCGCTAAGAATCACAGTTCGCTTGCAGGAGCGATAAACTCGAGCTAATCTGAGACAGAAGCTGCGGGCCGAAGGAAGGACAAGTAAAAAATGAATGACGCACTATTTGACAAAAGTAAAGAAAACTGTGTTTCTGCACTTGAGAAAACACTGACAATTTTTAATGAGTAATACTAGGGTGTTGTACCGTGTTAGCCATTATGAATGTAGAGAAAAGCCAAGCAAAATGACACCTTTTATTGGCTAACTAGAAAGATTACAATATGCAAGCTTTCGAGGCAACTCAGGCCCCTTCTTCACATCTGGCCTGAAGAAGGGGCCTGAGTTGCCTCGAAAGCTTGCATATTGTAATCTTTTTAGTTAGCCAATAATGAGTAATACAAATTTACTGAAAATGTAATAACTAAAAGTTAATTGAAGAAAAACTAAAATTAGAAAATGGCAAAATAAATAAATTCAAAAACAAAATAAAAACTTAAATTTAAAAATACTAGAAAAAAATAATGCTGTCCAGGCTGTTTTTCCTGCCTTCCTCCCAATGCTTACTGAGATGAGCTCCAACCATACCTATGATCCTCTTTCAGATAATTTAGGTTTAGTTGTGCTAATGCTAACTGCTAGATCTTCATTTTATCCATCCATTTTCCAACCCGCTAAATCCGAACACAGGGTCACCTGGAGCCAATCCCAGCCAACACAGGGCACAAGGCACAAACCAATCCTGGGCAGGGTGCCAACCCACTGCAGGACACACGCACATCCACACACCAAGCACACACTAGGGCCAATTTAGAATCACCAATCCACCTAACCTGCATGTCTTTGGACTGTGGGAGGAAACCCACGCAGACACGGGGAGAACATGGAAACTCCTCGCAGGGAGGACCCGGGAAGCGAACCCAGGTCTCCTTACTGCGAGGCAGCAGCGCTACCCACTGCGCCACCGTGCCGCCCGCTCTTCATTTTATGTTTCTTTTAATTAGTTCTCACCACCTTAGAAATTAGATTTCAGATTTCTAACAAATTATGTCAGACAAATGTCCCTCAAGAATTTTTTTTCTCATTCTTAGCTAACACTCATTCTGTCAAACATCTTTTCCCAATTTGAATTCACGGATGATTTTTATTTGAAATGAGTCTAAAACAAATAAAACTAGCAAAGGAAACAAAAAAGGCAATACAACTCACAGGTTGGGATTGAAGGGCGGCTTATCAGTCCAACTCCTTATGTCCTGAGGGCTCTTTATCAGTCCGATCCAAAAACACTCAGATATTCTGATTTGACGAATCAAAAGCATCTGCAAGGACAGACCCACAGAAAAGGTAATTCTCAGGAATTCACATAAAGGTATTAAAATGATTAGTTTTGGGATCATAACAGGACATCCTGCAACATCCACCTCATGGTCACCGGCAGCCTGGGCCTGTCAGTGGCAGCACAGCAGCTTCTCCTTCATTCCTTTGTTTTGCAAGACTTCCTCACTGCCAAGTACCATCTTTTCTAATTTGCCTTGACCATAATCACTAAGTTCGATAGATAGATAGATAGGTAGTATATGATATAGAGGGAAGGATCAGATAGATAGTATTTGGTATAGTAGGCAGGATCAGATAGACAGAAAGAAAACACACTATATAATAGATAGATCGATATGAAAGGCACTATATAATAGATAGTGTGAAGCCCTGGGCGTGTACAGCCACCCCAACCCAACACAGACAGGCAGAACAGAGGTTAAAGACACAAAACCCGGTTTATTTTCAGTTCAGCACAACATGCACAAATCACCAACACAGCATGACACAGTGCCTTCTCTGCCTCCAGTACCTCCACCTGAACTCCTCCTCAGGCTTTGTCCTCTTTCTCCTGACTCTGGCCATTGAGTGGTGGTGACTGGCTCCCTTTATGGGGCACCCAGAAGGACTCCAGGTGCCCAACGAGGTTCTTCTGGCCACATAGGGCCCTGAACACATCCATGCATCCCCTAGTGGTGGCCATGGGACCCAACAGGGTTGAGCTCCCATGCTCATGAGCTATGGCCCTGCTGGAAACCAAGGGGGCTGCCCCTTGTCGGTCCAGGGAGAAGAAACTGTCCTGGAAATACTCTCTCCACCAGTCCTTCCATGCTCAGGGCTCCAGCCGTCCGCCACAATAAATACACAATACAATCCTCACAGTTTGGAGACCTGGGTTCACTTCCCGAGTCCTTCCTTTGTGGAGTTTGCATGTTCTCCCCGTGTCTGCGTGGGTTTCCTCCCACAGTCCAAAGACATGCAGGTTAGGTGCATTGGCAATCCTAAACTGGCCTTAATGTGTGCTTGGTGTGTGTGCCCTGCAGTGGGCTGGCGCCCTGTCCGGGGTTTGTTTCCTGCCTTGCGCCCTGTGTTGGCTGGGATTGGCTCCAGGACACCCCCATGACCCTGTAGTTAGGATATAGTGTGTTGGATAATGGATGAATGGATATGAAAGGCACTATATAATAGATAGATATATATAAAAGGCACTATATATAATAGATAGATGTGCAAGGTGCTATGTAATAGATAAATATGAAAGGCACTATATAATAGTTAGATAGGACAGGCACTTTGTTTAATTTGCCTCCAAGCTGATCACTGCAGCACACCACTGCACACCAAAGTGCCAAAGGCCTCTCATAAGATGTCCTCTTCATTTCTTGTGGTAATGGCTGCCAACTTTGTTCCACAGCTTTTGAACTCATGTGAGTCTAAAGCCTCTAGAATGCTGAACTCTACCAGTGTGTGTCCAGGAAAATATTAGTCAGAGTACCAACGAAACTTGTGGACCTCCAGGTTCTTTACAAGAACTAAAACCTTTAACAGACGCTCACTGAACTTTGAGCTCACCCCTAGTGCTTGTGCTCCAGTGATGGACTCATCTTTCCAGACTTCCATCATTCAGGATAATTCAGGCAATGCTGCTACCCAGTATCTTTAAGTCCCTAAACCTTACTGGAATGAGGAGATTTAATTCTTCTAAGCTCCACTGCCAGAATGGGGATGCCGTCCATTTCAAAAAGCCGCCGTGACGTTTGCCGTGTTGTTGTGAACTTTAAGTTCTAAAATTCTGAGACTATAAACCCATCAGAAGTCTTTAACTCTCACAGCTCCCAGCCTAGTGATGAATGATGGATCAATAGATCGATTGATCAAATCTAGAAGACTAGATGTAGAGGGCACCATCTGCATAATTTAAGTGAATAGATGAATCCAAGATGAAGCCTGAAACTTTGGTGAAAGTGGTGGTAGAACCCAAGAGGGATTTGAATAGAAAACACTAATAATTTGAAATGCAGCCAACAGTTTAACTTTTAATAGTACAAAACTGTCACATAACATAAAAGGATCAGTTGTTGTCTTTGGAATAAATTACAGTTGTGTGGCCATGTTGGAGGTTATTTACTCACTACTGAAACAAGGCGGTTTAATCTTTTACTCGATACATAGAGAATTCATTTTCTGGTGTGAAGTCATCCTTGTGTTATTTGTGCATTTCAAAAGCATTCATCCATCCATTTTCCAACCCGCTGAATCCGAACACAGGGTCACGGGGGTCTGCTGGAGCCAATCCCAGCCAACACAGGGCACAAGGCAGGGAACCAATCCAGGGCAGGGTGCCAACCCACCGCAGGACACACACACAAACACACCCACACACCAAGCACACACTAGGGCCAATTTAGAATCGCCAATCCACCTAACCTGCATGTCTTTGGACTGTGGGAGGAAACCGGAGCGCCCGGAGGAAACCCACGCAGACACGGGGAGAACATGCAAACTCCACGCAGGGAGGACCCGGGAATCGAACCCAGGTCCCCAGGTGTCCCAACTGCGAGGCAGCAGCGCTACCCACTGCGCCACCGTGCCGCCCATTTCAAAAGCATTCATTCTTTAAATAGAAAACATAAGTTTCAATGGAATATAAAAATGAGTGTAACACAGAATGCAGAACAGGGGCTTTGATCCACCTGTGCAGTGGCCTTTCAGACATCCTGCTTATCTTTTCTACTGAAAACTCACCAGCTCCTTGTTGTCTTCAATCACAGCAAGATGAGCCCCCATGGAGGAGCAGTTGGATTTACTTTCCTCACAGGTTGCTTTATGAGATGATAGATAATAACAGCTTGTATCCAGTCGTATCCATTCCTCAGGACAGCATTTGCTCGAGAGCACTTCTGCAAGTTAGACAGGTAAATATTTTTAGCAGCCACGATGTACGTCGTTGCCAAGTATAAAGCTGTTCTCCACCACTAGGTGGCACTGCACAACAACAGCAGTTTGCATCGTCCAAATTTGACTTCAGTGGATGCCAGAGATGCCCAAATTAGGGCCCGTGGTAATGTTTGATTTGGCCCGCCACACCATCCGAAAATAGGGGGGGTGGGGGGTGGGATGCCTTCGACACAGATCGTCATTTGTAGTTTGACATAACATTTTTGTTTGTTTTATTGTTGAACTACAAAAGAGTAAACTGATATTAAATGTTTAAATTAAATGTAAATTAAATCGATTTTTTTTTCGTGCATGCGCAATTCAAGGTGCAGCACCGCCTGCTTTGCGACACACCACGTCAATGAACGGCAACAAATTAACAACGCAATAATGGAGAAATCAAGGCGGTGGCACACAGACGAGAGACATTTTAAAAAAGTTTGGCAAGACGAGTTTTTATTCACTGAAGTCAAATCAAAGGCAGTATGTCTAGTTTGCAAACAGTCGGTTGCTGTTTTAAAAGAGTACAATATCCGTCGTCATTATGAAACAAAACATTCTGCAGCTTTCTCAAAGTACAGCGGCGAGGCGCGAAAACAGAAGGCTAACGAGCTGCTTGCTAAACTTCGATTCGAACAGAGCGCGCTGCTACGTCCTTTAACAGCACAAGAAAGCGCCACACGGGCCCGTTATCAGATTTCCGCTCTAATTGCTAAAAGTGGAAGAGCCTTCGCTACTGGAGAGTTCGTCAAGGAATGTCTTGCAGTGGCTGCAGAAGCAGTTTGTCCTTCTCAGGTGCGAATGTTCTCACAAATTATCTTGTCTTTGTCTGTAAGTCACCTACAGCCCAATCTTGAAAAAACTTCTGAAAAATAAGGACCAGTTTCATATCTGTCATTAGGTCACGGACATTGCAACCGAATGGTTTTATTATTGCTTACAGCTTGACTAGTGTGTCTGGCATTGAACTGTATTGTACATTGAACACTTGCAGATTGTTTGTTTTTATTGTAATAAGTTCATTAAAATGCAAAACTTTACAAATAAAATTGCATTAGTTAATCAGATTAAAGTTGTTTTATATTTATTTGAAATATTATGAAATAAATAAGGGGAAACCATAGCAACTTTAATGTAATGCAGTTTGATATATGATGCAAAATTTACTTTTGACCCACGGCACCTCAGTCAAGTTTGATTTTTGGCCCTTCATAGGAAAAAGTTTGGGCACCCCTGGTGGATGCAAACGAAAAGGTAAAAGCCTTAGCAGTATGGATATCGTGGAGCATCAGGGCCGTGTGGTCTGGGGAGGCAGGTGCATGAAACGTAAAAAAAAAAAACTAATAATAATAACATAAAATAAATTTGTCAGCTGATCTGTGCTATAAATTTTGTTTTCTGCATGAATCCAGTAATTTTGAACATTTGTATAGTCAAAATCTCTGAATTGGCGAATTGCCTGTTCAAATACAGGGGGGAAACAGGAGGTGCTGCAGAGACCTCACCTCGGGCTGCGCTCTCCCTCACACACTAACGGGGTTGATGACTGCGATTGGCGCGAGCCTGTTGCTGTCTCTCTGTACACTAAAAAAAGTATAACCTCCATTCAACTTAAAATAATTAAGGTAATGATTCACACTTAATATTTTCAATCTGAACCAATATAATTCTTTATATCTTATTGAACCCACAATTTTTAAGTTGAGGCAAATCATGACCTGTATAGCCACGTCCACGCCACTCGGGAAGTCTTCTTCTTTTTTGACAGTTGTTAAGCCAGCATGCTGAAAGTTCGACCGGAAGAAAATACAAACGGCCCCTCACACACAGCACACGAACAACATAAAATATTAAGTTAACTGAAATAGGATTTGTATGTTTATTCCCTCCACCATAACATACTTTGGTACAATTTTTTTTTTTTACTTTGATTGAGATCTGAAACCAAATATTTCAAGCTACAACACTAAATGACTAATCTTAAATTGCCTGAAAGAGAAAATTTACGTTGAATGAACAACATTAATGTTATTCGTTTTTCAGTGTATGTCGCCAATATAAGGTTTGCAGGTATCCGTCAATAAGGGCGCGCACAAAAAGGCGACCTTCAAAAGGGCGACCTCAATTGAGCGCCGAATAACTGCACGCATAAATAAAGGAGTGCTTTAAAAGGGTGACGTCAATTGGGCGCAGCGAATAAAGGCAAACGCAACAAAATTATTACAGAAAATTTATTAGATAAAGGCAATGATTGAACGTATAAAAAGGTGAAAGCAAGAATATTAAAACATCCAATTAATTAATGCATGAACTTCTAACGAACTATTTCTAAAGCTCTCTATATTTCGTTGTTTTCAAAATTACAGAAAATTAGATTAAGACATTGACTGAATGTATAAAAAGGTGAAAGCAAGTTACACTTGAAGCTGTAGATTATGTGCAATGCCACGTAGATATTCGAGATGCGGTCTATTAGCATAATCAAGGACAATTAATTTAATTCGCTCCGAAGTGTCTCTGTAGGTCTTCCTTGGCTTTGGAATAGGCTGACCTGCGCGCGCATTTATTCGGCGCTCAATTGAGGTCGCTCTTTTGAAGGTCGCCTTTATTTACGTGCGCCTTTATTCTCCGCGCCCAATTGAAGTCGCCCTTTTGAAGGTCGCCTTTTTGTGCGCGCCCTTATTGAATAGATCCGGTTTGCAGACATGTTTATTATACACGCTGACTTTCCACAGTCTGGATAATATCTTTAATGAATGTGTGTGACCAGTGGCGTAGCTTGGGGCGGGCGGAGGGGGCGGTCCGCCCCGGACGGCACATTTTTGGGGGCGGCATTATTGGCCAAAGGCTCAGAACACTTCACATGTAAGCAGCAGGGTTCGAAAAAATATCACTCATGAATGAAAAAAGTCAAATTCTCTGATTTTCATCCACAAATGCTTCAAAAATCATTTTCAGACGGTCCTTCTGTGACGGCATCAGACACGGCAGTTGATATTTATGAGGCAATAATAAAAATAAACAGAAACATTACACCGAAAATAATTTCTAGGAAGATAAACAACTAATTCACAATATATAATTTCGTTTCGTTATCAATCCGAATGCGTTCTTGCTCATCCCCACCTATCACTTGTACACTACTGTACACCGGTTCTGGTTTTCGCAGAGTAATTATATTAAACTAATAATCAGAACACGGCTTATCAGTGCGTCTGTACTATATTCTTGTCTAGTTGATGCTTATAAATAATTATATGTGAAAAAAATATTGCTGTTTCTCTCTATATAAATACATCTATGCAAAATGTATATTAATTTTTCTATATACATCATTTTAATTTTCTATTTAAATAGTTCAACATATTCAGATACGTTGGAGGGCGGCACATTGAAGCCCCGCCCCGAGTGCCGCTAACTCGAGCTACGCCACTGTGTGTGACATATTTAGTCTTGATGATTGGACATAAAACCGCAGTGAAAAGGCAGACAGTACCGTGCCGCCCTGAAGGGGGCGCATGTGAGCCCAACAGGTGCTCGTTGCTGTTCTTCTACGCAGAGGCGCCAATCAGTTAGCGACATCAGAAAGTCAAGTGCACTGCAGCGCTCAGTTTAGTTTTATTTTTTTGTTCGGACTGGCTGCCAAAATGGAACCTTAAGATTTTTAAAACTAAAGGAAAATAAGGAGGACTTTTACAAGAAAATGACGGAGATTTTCGTGAAGAAGGACAGACGCATGGACTTAATTTACAAATAAAGGTTTCAATTTTATATAAAAAAAATGAAATCAGACTAAGAAAACAACAATCCAATATTTAAAAACTAAATTTAGACCTTAAAGAAAATTTTCTTTTGTTTTTCTTGTTATCCTCAACAGTCTGTATTAAAACTGATTAAAGCATCAGAATTAAAAGCTTTTAAAAACAACTAAATATTTCAGTTGAGGTCAAAACTGAAATCCGTTTTTTTTTTGTACACCACTCTTTACTTTCCTTTGTATTGAATGAGTGCGAATTGTGGAATTGCAACGGCAAATTTAGAACACGTGTAGGGCGAGGAATAAATGCGCTCTCTCCGCTCTCTCTCGTTGCTATAAACGTAACGGTCTTTCTTAGCCAAATATGCGCCTTACCTGTCTATGTGTGTGTAAAGAATGCTGATGAGATATGAAACGTAACCAGTAGTCAATGTGCCAATTGAATAGTGAATATGCTACTGTTTTGGTTCATATATTTGTAAATCTCACTCTGAAGAAGTCAGTGCTTCACCAGCCATGAACCTCACCTCACCTCACGTCACTGGTCTTAACAGCATTATAGGCCCTGGGGGCAAAGCAGTGCACTGGGGCCCCTATACCTACACGACCACTCACAGGAATTGAAATGTAAACGGTCAATAAAATGAAACGTATATTTATTGTATTGGTACTTCCAACAAAATCAGTGTTTAAACATGAAAAGTCATGCTGTACAGCAAAGGTTAATCAACACAAATGTTTGAACAATATAACTTCAGCTTTGAAAAATGCAAACATTTCAACATATAAATCAGTGGTTCTCAAACTGTGGGGCGGGCCCCCCCAAGGGGGGGCGTGAAGATGTGAAAAAAGGAAAACAATCAAAAATATGAAAAATCCATCTATTGAAACCAAAACAAATTAACTTAAACTACATTCTGATACTAGAAAAATAAATATAGAGTTAGATAAATGTCGATAAAAGTTAAGTAGGTATAATAAAATATGCATCTATGATATATCATTAATTAAAAAAGAACAAATTGGTACTAGTGGGCTCCTTTCAAAAAAACGTTAGGTGGGCTGTGATTAAAACTGTTATGAAAACCCAGGTCGCAAATACTTAAAAGTTGAGAAACCCTGGTATAAATGATACTCAATTGGTAAACCATACAGATGGAGATGGCACAGTATTTAATTACTATGAATTATTTATTTTTAATCAAGTGTTCAACACAAACATTTGCGAAATTTCTTTGCAGAGAATTGAGTTAAAGTGATGTTAACATAGGCGCTTTTACGTGATGTAGTACGTGAGATCCGTACACATACAGGCACGTGAGGTTGCAGTGGTGACTGTGATACTAAATCAAAGTCAAAAGTCAAAGTCTGATTGTCATCTCAGCCATATACAAGTATACAGATAGACAAAATTGCGAAGCTCAAGGTCCACAGTGTAACAACATGACGTGCAAATAAGAAATTAAAAATAGAATTAAACACAACACAAACAAGACAAGATCTTGTGCAAAGACAAGACAAAGAAATAGCAGCAATGTTGATGTGTAAGATATATAATATAATAAATAATATAATAAAGAGTAAATAATAGATATAGATCATACAGAAATTATCAGGGTACAGTATGATAAGTTGTTTAAGACATGTGTAAACAATGACAGAGGCGAATGTTCATTTGTAACACAATAATAAATATTTATAGTTTAGTATAGTATCCATCCATCCATTTTCCAACCCGCTGAATCCAAACAGGGTCACGGGGGTCTGCTGGAGCCAATCCCAGCCAACACAGGGCACAAGGCAGGGAACCAATCCCGGGCAGGGTGCCAACCCACCGCAGAGTTTAGTATAGTATAGTTTTTATTTATTGATAGCAAATCACAACATACATAGATTAGCAATGGGCATCTGGGTCCCTGGGCAACTGCCCAGCATGCCAATGCGTTAAGACGGCCCTGTGGGGCATACCCTGCTTTTAAATAACGTTAAATTGAGTAGAACTAAGTACAACAATTACAAGAAATACATTGGCAATCCGGGTGGCGCAGTGGCAGCGCTGCTGCCTCACAGTAAACAGACCCGGGTTCGCTTCCCAGGTCCTCCCTGCATGAAGTTTGCATGTTCTCACTGTGTATGCATGGGTTTCCTCCCACAGTCCAAAGACATACAGGTTAGGTGCATTGGCGAAACTAAATTGTGCTTTGTGTGTGCGCCCTGCCTGGGGTTTGTTCCTGCCTTGTTCCCCATGCTGGCTGGGATTGGCTCCAGCAGACCCTCGTGACCCTGTGTTTTAATATTAGGAGGTTGAACACTGACTGACTGAAATTGGCAATCCCAAGTCCATCCATCCATCCATTTTCCAACCCGCTGAATCCGAACACAGGGTCACGGTGGTCTGCTGGAGCCAATCCCAGCCGACACAGGGCACAAGGCAGGAACCAATCCGGGGCAGGGTGCCAACCCACCGCAGAATCCCAAGTCTCTTGCTGTTTATTTTTATGATCTTTAAAAGTGGACAAAGGGAAGCTGATCAACTGATTAGTTCCTTATGAGAAAATAAACATAATCACTTTATACAGCAAGCATCACATCCATGGCTGATAATAACCAGTAGCATCTAAAGCCGTGACATGGGGAGTGCTGTGTATGCATTCTTTTTAAAAAGTCCTTGAATCCACTGACTACCATAACTCCAGGTATAAAACTTATTTTAAAAATAAATAATCTTCTTATATCTTAGGGGACTGCGGTGGGCTGGCACCCTGCCCAGGATTGGTTCCCTGCCTTGTGCCCTGTGTTGGCTGGGATTGGCTCCAGCAGACCCCCGTGACCCTGTGTTCGGATTCAGCGGGTTGGATAATGGATGGGTGGATATCTTAGGGGAAGTGTGCTCAAATGAGATCATTTTTCAAAAACATATGATCTGTATAACTTACTTTGTGACAGGAAAACGATAACTGCTGTGGCTGGTAGAAGAAGGCAAATCACAAATCCCACAATGAAAATCGTTTTTGGCTTCTTCTTATCTAAATGAAGAAAAAATAAATAAAAAACAGAATAACACCTCAGATGTCTCATTTCTGTTTTTACTTTAAGTTACATATCTTCTATCCATCCATCCATCCATCCATCCATCCATTTTCCAACCCGCTATATCCTAACACAGGGTCACAGGGGTCTGCTGGAGCCAATCCCAGCCAACCCACGGCACAAAGCAGGAAACAAATCCCGGGCAGGGCGTCAGCCCACCGCAGGGCACACACAACCACACACACACACACCAAGCACACACTAGGGACAATTTAGAATCGCCAATGCACCTAACCTGCATGTCTTTGGATTGTGGGAGGAAACCCACGCAGACACGGGGAGAACATGCAAACTCCACACAGGGAGGACCCGGGAAGCGAATCTCCTTACTGCGAGGTAGCAGTGCTACCCACTGCGCCACCTTGCCGCCCACATGCCTTCTACCATTGCTATATTCAGAATTATTGCATAAAACCCTGCCATGGGCTCCGAGGTAGAACTAAACTTAAGAAGAATGCATGGAATTCTGTGTAACCTGTGACATTTGACTCGGCCCCCTGTCCTGGGGCTTCACATTCATGTTTACAATGGAGTGGATGTGGAAATACAAATGAAGGAGCTTTATTAACTGCTTTCTATTCAGATGATATTCAAGAGCTCTGTCTGCCCGTATTCACTGGTCATTACATTCACGTTCAGAGCAGTAAGCCATAGAAGGTGGATGAGTTTAAATAACTTGGGATCAACAGTACAAAGTAATGGAGATTGTGGAAGAGAAGTGAAGAAGAGTGTGCAGGCAGGGTGGAGAAGCGTGAATTGTGTAATCTGTGACAGACGGGTATCAGCAAGAGTGAAAGGGAAGGTCTACAGGACAGTAGTGAGACCAGCTATGTTATATGGGTTGGAGATGGTAGCACAGGAGACAGAGCTGGAGGTGGCAGAGTTAAAGATGCTAAGATTTGCACTGGGTGTGACGAGGATGGACAGGATTAGAAATGAGGACATTAGAGGGTCAGCTCAAGTTGGACGGTTGGGAGACAAAGTCAGAGAGGCGAGATTGTGTTGGTTTGGACATGTGTAGAGGAGAGATGCTGGTTATATTGGGAGAAGAATGCTAAGGATAGAGCTGCCAGGGAAGAGGAGAAGAGGGAGGTCTAAAAGAAGGTTTATGGATGCGGTGAGAGAGGACATGCAGGTGATGGGTGTAACAGAACAAGATGACAAGGACAGAAAGATATGGAAGAAGATGATCTGCTGTGGCAACCCCTAACGGGAGCAACTGAGAGAAGAAGAATATTGTAACATGTTATTGATTAGAGCCTGACAGGTTTTTAAAAAGTTTTAAACAGATCCTCTAAGTGAGAAGTTGATTTTTTCCAATTTCAAATAGTACATAAGTCAGTTTTGTAACGGGTTCTAAGAGTGGTGGAGTGGGATTCTGCCAGTTGAGAAAGGTAATTCTACACGCTAGTAGTGAAGCAAAGGCAGTTACCGTTTGTTTGTGCTTCTCCACTTTAAGCCCGTCTGTTAGCCCACCAAACACAGCTCTTGATAGGTTTGGAGTGATTGTGACACCAAAGGCTGTCCAATAGGCATTTAAAGATTTTGGCCCAGAATGATGTTAATTTGGTGCACATCCAACCGTGGGAAGGACCAAAAGACCTACGTTAAGAGAGCAAAGAGGACGCACCAGAGTGTATGGTATAATTAGGTGGTGCAAAGCCTTCAGTGTTAAAAGAAGAACTTTAAAATCAGCTCTTGCTTGTACTGGTAAACAGTGAAGAAAAGCTAGAATGGGTGTTATGGGCTCAAAGTTTTTTGTATATATATATATATATATATATATATATATATATATATATATATAATATACAGTAATCCCTCACTTATCGCGGGAGAAGTAGGGACACCATATTTATTTATTTAACGTGTATTTGGACGTTTTTAAACCCTCCCTGTATTGTTTACAACCCACCCTTTACTCTATTAATAACAGGGACAACTGCTAAGCAATATGAAATCGGTAGATAAGTTTACACTTACTGTATAGCGAAGTACACGTAGCTATATATGACGTGATGATGGTGATGAATATGCTGCGCAGTAAAAATGATGACGATTGAAGGTGATAATCCCCTGAAGCAGTAGCACGTTAATGTTGAATGAGTGAGATGAGACTTCCTGGTTAATGCAGCACTCCATCGCTGAGCCAATCAGCAGCACACAGGAACTTAACTGCGTGCTCTGATTGGGTAGCTTCTCAGTCATCCGCCAATAGCATCTCTTGTATGAAATCAACTGGGCAAACCAACTGAGGAAGCAAATACCAGGAGTAAAAAGACGCATTGTCTGCAGAAACCCGCGAAGCAGCGAAAAATCCGCGTTATATATTTAGATATGCTTACATATAAAATCCGCGAAGTCGTGAACCGCGAAGTAGCGAGGGATTACTGTATATATATATATATATAGTGGCATATTGCTGGGGTTATTACCTGGCTGGGATGCCTAAAAGGACCAGAAGGTGGCAGGAATAGCTTCCGGGCCACGAGGGGGAAACCGCCCTGGAGCAGAAGAAGACCACGGGAAAAGAACAAAGAGCTTCTGGCCTGTTGGGACCCATGGCCACCACCAGGGGGGTGCCTCAAGCCTCGTAGGACTCGAAAATAGTTACTTCCGCCACACTCGGCAAGATGGTAGAGGAACCTGCCAGGGACGCACAAAGTGCTTCAGGGGCAAAGGGCAGCACTTCCGCCACACCAGGAAGTGCTGCCGGAAGGACGTCATTAGACACCTGGAGCACATCCGGGCGGGGATAAAAGGGGCCGCCTTCCAACAGTCGGGGAGCCAGAGTCGGGAGTGGGAGTTGGACAAAGCTCCCAGGAGGAGATAGACGGCCAAGGACTGAGAGGAAAAGGACTTTATTGGGGTGATTATTGCTTTATTCATTGTGTGGTGTTTTGGGACTGTGTTTATTATGATTAATAAACGTGTGATTTTGATAAAGATGTGGTTTCCAACTGGTAGTGTCCAGGCAAATATCACTATATATATATATAATATATATATATATATATATATATATATATATATATATATATATATATATATATAAAGTGTCACAATCAGTAATTAAACTTCACACAGATAATGTGTTGTGTCATCATCTCTACCACTGAGTCACCAAAGGCAAACTGACCAATCAGGGACCAAACACACACACACAACAGACAGTAGGGCTTTATTATCCATCCATCCTGTTTCCAACCCGCTGAATCCGAACACAGAGTCACGGGGGTCTGCTGGAGCCAATCCCAGCCAACACAGGGCACAAGGCAGGAACCAATCTAGGGCAGGGTGCCAACCCACCGCAGAGGGCTTTATTATATTATATTTTATTATTTACTAGCCATTCCCTGTGGCTTCGCCTGTATAGTAGTGAAACAGGACAGCAAGGACGGCCCCGCCCGGCTCCCCACTCCTGACGTCACGCTTCCTCCTCCCCTCAGCCCGCAGCTTCTGTCTCAGATTAGTGCGAGTATATCGCTCCTGCAAGCAAACTGTGATTCTTAGCATGATGAGAGAAGTCGCAAAATCAACCGGAATGTTCAAGCAAATTATAGAAAAAAGCCCAATCTAAATCCATGAAGTTGTTCTCTCGTTCATTAGCTAAGCGGATGTAAGACGGGTCCTGAGGCTGGAGCGTGAGTGAGGAAGGCCTCGGCCAGGTGCGTCTCTCTCGGATTCGCACTAATAAATCAGTACTGCAAGTGAATTATAATTCTTAGCGCAATGAGCGAAGTCACAAAATCAACCGGAATATTCAAGCAAATTATAAATAAAAAACCTCATCCATTTAGTCGTTCTCTGGTGAAAAGCAGACAGACAAACAGACAGATAGCTAACATCTCTCTGTATATAAAATTTGTCTAACATGCATAATTCTAGCCAGTAACCAAATTGATTACTTCTTTATCTCTGTTTTATTTATTTATTCATTTTTATTGTGTAACATTTAGCATGGGCGGCACGGTGACGCAGTAATTACAAGAAATACATTGGCAATCCGGGTGGAGCAGTGGTAGTGGTGCTGCCTTGCAGTGAGGAGATCTGGGTTCACTTCCCAGGTCCTCCCTGCGTGGACTTTGCATGTTCTCCCCGTGTCTGCGTTGGTTTCCTGCCAAAGTCATGCAGTTTAGGTGCATTAGCGATCCTGAATTGTCCTTGGTGTGTGTATGTGCCCTGTGGTGGGCTGGCGCCCTGCCTGGGGTTTTTCCTGCCTTGCTCCCCGTGTTAGCTGGGATTGGCTCCAGCAGACCCCCGTGACCCTATAGTTAGGATATAACAGTTTGGATAATGGATGGATGGAACATTTAGCATTTCTTGTCAGTAAACACAAATTATCCATTTTCAACCTGTTTTTGCAGTCTTCTACCTAAAATGGATGGCAATTGTAGGAAAAGTATAACAATTTATGGAAAATTCTCTTGGCATCAATCAAAATGAGTCTTTTTTTTGTTATTTGCTTCTTATTAAATAATTGCATCAGCTTCCTCTCAGAAAAAAAAAATCTGAGCATCGCACCGGGGACAGCAGATATTCTGGTTAGTTGGTGGCTACTGATTTACTCGTTTCAACGTCACTCGTGTAAAATTAGACAATTACGACCTGAGCGCATTTAAAGAGCCTGTGCATGCATGAGGTAAAAATAAACGTGCATATGCTGAAAGGTGTGAAAGCCTTACTGTACATTAGACGCTTCCTGTATTTAATAGAAACAATCAAAGGCCATTATCAGTAACTTCTGAGATTTCCGACTGAGCTGTAAGGCAAGCATTTAAACTGCGTGAGAACTGCCGTCATCTGAAGACACAGAAGCTGCCGCCTCTTCCGTTATGTCGGGAGACTGTACAGTACAGAGGTAGACATACGAGCAGCTTGGACATCTTTTTAAACTAAGTGTGATATTGTACATACAGAGAACTTTATTTGTCCCCAGGGGAAAATTTAGCTTGTTTATAGAAGCTTTTTAAATAAACAAACACATAAATAGGCCAATAAATAAATGAATACATTTTAACTAAACTTTAAATTTTCTAAAATTCACATAAATTCACCTGAGCTTCACGTCGAGATCCCTGGTGTAAAGAGTTGCCTGGGCTTCACTTTACGGCCTTATCACTCACTTGCACTTATACAGTAGTTAATAGGAGATTTATAATTTGTGCTGTGCCATAGAGCAATTTAATTTATAGCAAAACTTAATATAAGAAACACCTATGAGATAAGCTGCATCCGATGATATTTTTAATGTCAGGGTAACAGGTTTTTTGAAATATAATGCAATTTACAAATACAAACCATGACAGGTATATTGAAATACAAACCGTAATGTATATTGTACTGGATATTTAAAATGTATTGTAATCATTTTCTAAAATGTATCTTAGCATATTATCATAGCATCAGTAACGGCAAGTGAATACACTCGACCATTCCTAGTTTTCCTCCTCTTTCTCTGTACGTTTATCATTCGTTTGCTCGGAGGTTGATGCGCTCGCTGCTTCCTGAGCAGCTCTTCTTTTCTCCACCCTAGCGGCCACTTCTTCTTTCCACGTTGTTTGTGTTGCAATTACTTAGTACGTTTTTCTTAAATTTTTAGTTAGACTGGCACCAGGGGCGGCTCTAGGCACGTGGCGGTCCTGGGCAGAGAAAGAATCGGTGGTCCCTTCTCCCACCAATGTCAATATGGTATCTTACAGTGCATCCGGAAAGTATTCACAGCGCATCACTTTTTCCACATTTTGTTATGTTACAGCCTTATTCCAAAATGGATTAAATTCATTTTTTTCCTCAGAATTCTACACACAACACCCCATAATGACAATGTGAAAAAAGTTTACTTGAGATTTTTGCAAATTTATTAAAAATAAAAAAATTGAGAAATCCCATGTACATAAGTATTCACAGCCTTTGCCATGAAGCTCGACATTGAGCTCAGGTGCATCCTGTTTCTCCTGATCATCCTTGAGATGTTTCTGCAGCTTCATTGGAGTCCACCTGTGGTAAATTCAGTTGACTGGACATGATTTGGAAAGGCACACACCTGTCTATAGAAGGTCCCACAGTTGACAGTTCATATCAGAGCACAAACCAAGCATGAAGTCAAAAGGAATTGTCTGTAGACCTCCAAGACAGGATTGTCTCGAGGCACAAATCTGGGGAAGGTTGCAGAAAAACTTCTGCTGCTTTGAAGGTCCCAATGAGCACAGTGGCCTCCATCATCCGTAAGTGGAAGAAGTTCGAAACCACCAGGACTCTTCCTAGAGCTGGCTGGCCATCTAAACTGAGCGATCGGGGGAGAAGGGCCTTAGTCAGGGAGGTGACCAAGAACCTGATGGTCACTCTGTCAGAGCTCCAGAGGTCCTCTGTGGAGAGAGGAGAACCTTCCAGAAGGCCAACCATCTCTGCAGCAATCCACCAGTCAGACCTGTATGGTAGAGTGGCCAGACGGAAGCCACTCATTAGTAAAAGGCACATGGCAGCCCACCTGGAGTTTGCCAAAAGGTACCTGAAGGACTCTCACACCATGAGAAAGAAAATTCTCTGGTCTGATGAGACAAAGATTGAACTCTTTGGTGTGAATGCCAGGTGTCACGTTTGGAGGAAACCAGGCACCGCTCATCAGCAGGCCAATACCATCCCTACAGTGAAGCATGGTGGTGGCAGCTTCATGCTGTGGGGAACTGGGAGACTAGTCAGGATAAAGGGAAAGATGACTGCAGCAATGTACAGAGACATCCTGGATGAAAACCTGCTCTAGAGCTCTCTTGACTTCAGACTGGGGCGACGGTTCATCTTTCAGCAGGACAACGACCCTAAGCACACAGCCAAGATATCAAAGGAGTGGCTTCAGGACAACTCTGTGAATGTCCTTGAGTGGCCCAGCCAGAGCCCAGACTTGAATCCGATTGAACATCTCTGGAGAGATCTTAAAATGGCTGTGCACCGACGCTTCCCATCCAACCTGATGGAGCTTGAGAGGTGCTGCAAAGAGGAATGGGCGAAACTGGCCAAGGATAGGTGTGCCAAGCTTGTGGTATCATATTCAACAAGACTTGAGGCTGGAATTGCTGCCAAAGGGGCATCGACAAAGTATTGAGCAAAGGCTGTGAATACTTATGGACATGGGATTTCTCAGTTTTTTTATTTTTAATAAATTTGCAAAAACCTCAAGTAAACTTTTTTCACGTTGTCATTATGGGGTGTTGTGTGCAGAATTCTGAGGAAAAAAATGAATTTAATCCATTTTGGAATAAGGCTGTAACAGAACAAAATGTGGAAAAAGTGATGCGCTGGGAAAACTTTCCGGATGCACTGTTAGTACGGCGGATGGCCAAGTCCGTTGTGGACACTGCATAGCCGCCTCGTGCTCATGACACAAGCGTTTAACTTTTGCCGAAATGTGCCGCTGCGTTTTGCCAGCTTTCGTGTACTCGAAATCTCTTCATTTTGCTTAGAATGGGTATGCGAATGTCTTGTGTCCCCTATCCGACCAGATTTTCATTATGACTATTGCACTAACACTAATACTTTATTAAAACTAGGTGAAACATTAACTTGTAAGACGACTCGTCCACTTGCACTGCTTCGCTTCTATATTTGCGTTTCCGTAACTTGAAAACCAAGTGGCGGCCCATGATATTCTCATTATGGCAGAACGTTATAATACTACATATAGCTTACTGCTCCGACTCTAGCGACTTTAGTAAATACAGCGTACTAATTAACAAGAAACACAATGTTTTTCGGCCACATTGCCGTCAGCTGTGTCGTTATTTTCTCTTTCTGTTTTACATTCAATATATATTGGTGTGGCGGCCCTGTGCAGGTCCACAGTTTGCCCCTGCTGGCACTTAAGTCTTCAATCTGCCTCAAGAACGATTTAAGATATGAAGAGGTAGGGGATGCGATGGCGAAGGTGGGAGGGATGAAAACGGCGCTAGTGCGCATGTGCCGCCCTGCTGGCCGCTGCCGAGAGTCGATTCTTCAATAAAATAAAATAAAAATACAAAGAGGAATAACCTTGGAGGCCAATCCTCACCCCGAAAGCGGATAGTAGACATCACGGAGTATATGTGTACCAAATTTCAGGTTTGCGAGCTACAAGTGATTTGATTTCAAATCCTGGATAGACAAACGGACAGCCACAGTAGCTTATTGTATAAGAAGAAGATTTTAACATACTGTATATTAAGAAATCCACCCATCCATCCATTATCCAACCCGCTATTTCCTAACTACAAGGTCACGGGGGTCTGCTGGAGCCAAATATTAAGAAATACATTGTTGTATTTTGGAAAATATATTTAAATACACATAAATGGCAATACTTTACATATTTTACAACATAGTTAAATAGAATTCAAGGCATTGCAATATATTTATATCCTTGAAATTTTCATATCCGTTTTAAAATATACTATGCCCTCTGTAACGTTTGGGACAAAGACATGTTTTTTTCTTGATTTCCCCCTGGAATCCATAGTTTAAAACTTATAATTAAGGGGATTTGGACACATTTTGGTCACACAACCCTTTTTGTACACGGTCCCCCCATTTCAGGGTACCATAATGTTTGGGACAATTGGCGTCACAGGTGTTTGTGATTCCTCAGGTGGGTTTCATGGCTTCATAAGACACCTCAGCTCCCCTTTGAAGTCTGTGAATGCCAGCATGAGGGAAAGAGTTGTGTCAATGAAAGTCAAAGAAGCCATCATGAGGCTGAAGAACAAGAATCCAGCCGGTTTGAGATATTGGTAAAAAAATTAGGATGACTGAAATTAACTGTCTGGGTTATCATGAAGAAGAAAGAACACACTGGTGAGCTCAGAAATCACAAAGGGACTGCTAGGTCAAGGAAGATCTCCACTACTGAGGACAGAAGCATCCTCACTGTGGTCAAGACAAAGGCCCAAACGCCTGTCCAACAGACCTCAACCAGTCTTCAGGAGGCCAATGTGGACGTGTTAGAGATGACTATCAGTAGAAGACTTCACGGACAGGAACACAGATGTGAGCAACAAAAACAAGATGGCCAGATTACAGTTTGTGGAAAAGGACTTCGAAGAGCTTGCAGAATTCTGGGAAAAGGTCTTGTGGACAAACGAGACAAAGATGAACCTCATCAGAGTTATGACAAGAGCAAAGTGTGGAGATGGAAAGGAACTGCCTGAGGTCTAAAGCAGACCACCTCATCTGTTAAACATGGTACTGGGGGTGTCATGGTGTGGGCATATATGGCTGTCACAGGTCCTGGCACACTTCTCTTCATTGATGATGGGAATGCTGATGGTAAAATGAATTCTGAGGTGTGTAGAAACATCTGATCTGCTCAAGTTCCTGTAAAGGCCTCCAAATTCCTCAGACGGCCCTTCATCCTACAACAAGATAATGATCCCAAATATACTGCTAAGGAAACACAGGAGTATTTCAAACCTAAAAAATGGCCAAGCCAGTCACCCAAATTAAATGCAGCTGAGCAGGCCTTCCACATGCTGAACAGAAAACTTATGGGGACAAGCCCACCGAAACAAGCAGCAGCTGAAGATGGCTGCATTGGAGGCTTGGCAGAGCATCACCAGAGAAGATTCTCATTGCATGCAAGGGGATATGCGACAAACTCTTAAATAGGACAACGGCTTTAACAGACATCAAGGTCCTAAACATCATGGTGCCCAGAAATGGTTGGACCATCTAGAAAAAGTGTTGCCATTTCTACATGTCTGCAAATCCCCTTAAATGAAAGTCTGCAATGTGCACTTTAATCACAACGTCTGATTTATTTGATTAGTAATTTTAAATTGTAGAGCAACAATCCTACAACAAGATAAATGAGCCAAACAGACTACTGAGGCAACACAGGAGGTTGTTAAAGCTAAAAAATGGAAAATTCTTGAATTCTTGAATCATCTGATATAAATCCAAATGTGCAGGCCTCCAGAACACTTAAATGGACAAGCACCCCTGAAACAAGCAGAAGCTGAAGATGGCTGCACCAGAGAAGATTCTCAGCACCTGCTGATGTCTGTGAATGACTGACTTTAAGCAGTCATTGCATGCCAGGATACGTGACCAAGTCCTCAATACCAACCACAAGCACCTGCAAAGGATAGTGAAGACAGCAGAGAACATTATTAGGGTGCCTCTCCCTTCACTACAGGACATGTTTTACAAATGCAGTGTCCGCAAGGCCTGCAGCATTGAGCAGGACCCCTTACACCCCTCACATGGACTTTTCACACTTCTTCCATCCAAGAGAAGATACTGCAGCATCAAAGCCAGATCTGTCAGGCTGCAGGAGAGTTTTTACCCCGAAGCTGTCAGACTCATTAACAGCAGGCTGCCCCCTGGGATCTCCCACACGGCCTCAACCAGCTCTAAAAACCGAACTTTTATAAATGTGAGCCTCTGACCTGAAAAGACGAGTGTGCAGGTAGAGAAGAACTGAAAATCTCATACTGACCTTTAAAGATTTTACATACTGCGCTTTGACATTCTGACCTGTCATTGTTTACACGTCTTAAATAACTATTATCATCCACTGATCATTTCTGTATTATCTATATCTATTATTTATTTATTATAGTTTTTTTTTTGTATCAGTATGCTGCTGCTGAAGTATGTGACTTTCCCCTTGGGATTAATAAAGTATCTATCTATCTATCTATCTATCTATCTATCTATCTATCTATCTATCTATCTATCTATCTATCTATTATATAGTGCCTTTCATATCTATCTATCTATCTATCTATCACATATTTATTGACTATACTGTATTTATGTATCTAGATTGCATAATACCATACATTGCATCAATCTTGTCTTTGCACAATGTATTGTCTTGTTTGTGTTTTAATTTTAATTTTAATTCTATTTTTAATTTAATTTTAATTTTTTTATTTACACTTCATTTTGTTACACTGTAGACCCTGAGCTTTACAATTGCATCTATCTGTCCTCGAGGTTGTTGGATATCATGGCCGGCCTGTACGCTGGTACTGTGAGTGCTGTGCAGAGTGGAGGCAGGACCTCTGCGTTTTTCCCAGTTGATTCTGGGGTCCATCAGTGGTGTGTTCTGCTCCTACTCTGTTCAATGCTTGTATCGACTGGGTGTTGGGCAGGCTTGTGGGGTCCAGCGGCTGTGGGGCATCTGTTGGTGAAGAAAGATTCGCGGATCTTGACTTTGCTGACAATGCTGTGATCTTCGTGGAGTCGATGGAGGCTCTGATCGGGACTCTCAAAAGACTGAGTGAGGAATCTGTGTCTGGGCTTGCGAGTGTGCTGATAAAAACCAACATCAGGCTTTTAATGACCTCTTGGGCACTGCAGCCATCAGCAGTGTGTCTGTTTCTGGAGAGAGTGTTGATCTCGTCGAGAAGTTTACATCTATGCAAAATGCGATGACCTTTTCAATACCACTTTAGTGATTTTTCCTGTTATTTAAATGAGTCATTTTTTCAAAAGTTTTTTTTTTTATCTATAAGAAAGTCAGTTTAAACAAATGGATTGTTTATTTAGTCTTTTAGTGGACCTCAGTTTAACGGGAATACTCCAATCGGTAAGAGAGATTTTATTCTCATTTCATGATTTTTACTCCGTTAAATAATAATTTTTTCTTTTACATATTTATAGAATTTCATGATTCTGACTCCAATAAAGATAAATATTACTTTTGTACATTTACAGATTTTACTAATATTCTGGCCGCAACGGGGGATTGGGCGCCGATCCATCCATTCTCCAACACGCTGAATCCGAACACAGGGTCACGGGGGTCTGCTGGAGCCAATCCCAGCCAACACAGGAAACAAACCCCGTGCACACACACGGGACAATTTAGATTCGCCAATGCACCTAACCTGCATGTTTTTGGACTGTGGAAGGAAACCCATGCAGACACGGGGAGAACATGCAAACTCCACACAGGGAGGACCCGGGAAGCGAACCCAGGTCCTCCAACTGCGAGGCAGCGGCGCTACCCACTGCGCCACCGTAACAATATATATATTTTTTAAATGTATTTTAAACGTATTTCATTTGTGTAAGGGTATGGAGAGTCCTACATGTACGTTTTATGTAGTGATTTCAGGTTAAAGGATTATTCGGTATGAATTTCTGACACTGAACATTTGGCTTGACGACAGATTGTTTTGACTTTGTGGCTAACAAATGCGGTTCGGCTTCTTGTTGCTTCTCTTTAAATCCTAGGTACTATTTACCCAGACAGCACACACCCCGGTGTATTTTACAGGCTATGTATTTGCGTGTGAGAGCCTTTGCTGATATTATTGTCAACTGTTCTGATGAGACCTGCAAATAAGTACATTCATAGTTCTACAGAACAATAATCTTGAACTTGATTCACTCTCGAGGTTTATGTTTTCTACATTAACAAAATGTATACACTTTATTATTATGATTGCATGAATCTCATTTTGACAAAACAGCTTCTCAGTGACCCATTGTTAGTGCTGCTGCCTCGTGGATCGAGTAATTCGGATGCTTTGTCTGCGCAAGGCAACACTCCGCAGGGCTAATCTGTGATCAGCCACTAAGTCAACGTACATATCTTTAGGAATGCGAGACGAAATCTGGAATAAAACACACAGAAACGTTCAGTCTCCACGTAGAAGAGAAGAGGGTTAGGTATCCCATTTGGACATGTTTAATGTTCTTAGGAGTAATTGATATTCTTGTTCATCACATCCATAAGAATTTATCTGAAGATACTGACGGGAGACTTTACAAAATGTATGTCAGTGATTAGTGAGTGGTAAGAATGCATACTGACTGTATGTAAATTAATTTTTCTATTAATCAATTACAAATTAATGAAAACAATTGAAACCTCGTGTAACTAAAACGCAATATGTGTGTGTACCAGAAGTCTCCATTTTTTAAATGTGCTGCAGCTTTCAGAAGAGCCTATAGGTTAGAGCTGGGCCATTACGTTATAGGAATTTATGTCAAAGGGATATAATGAAAATTACATTCATATTTTTGATTCTCCTTTTGAGAACCTTTTTTCTTTAATATATTATGAAATTCTTTTCAGCAAAAAAAAAAAACACACACACACAAAAAAAGATAATTAACCTTGTCAATCTAAACATAGATTTTAAGGAGACCCAATGACATCCGTGTAAGAATTGAGATGATATTCATTAGGACTAACTTTTTCAAGAAATTATTGTCCCTATTCCTAAAAGAAAGCATATTTACCAAACAATACAATTTCTTTTTGGGTAATTAAACAGAAGCTACATATCTTAAAGGTAGATAAAATAATACTGCTTTATATTCTCCAGCCTGCCTAATTCAATTCAGGTTCCCTGGAGGCCATCTGAGCAGGTTTCGGTGCAAAGGAAGAAGCAACTCCGTAATGTCCAGTCACACACACACACACACGTGCCTAATTAAGAATTCCCAATTAATGCAACATCATGTGTTTTTTGGAAAATCTTCAAAATAAAATTAACAAATTAATTTTTAATATTATCTTTGAAGAATTAAAAAAAATAAAATGCTTTCATATGTGTAACACCAAATTAATTTAATTCTAATTATTTCATAAAAACATTATAAATGTTATATGAAAGTTCTGTGATTTGACATATAGGGTTATTGTGTCAATATTCTCATATGCACAGAGTCCAGTGAAATTGTTATTTACTTGCACTCATCAGCATGCAATGCATCATCACTCTCTGCCACCAGGATTAGTAATAAATATAAAATATGCTATATAATATATAGGTAGATGTGAAAGGCATTAAAGTATGTAATAGATTTATAGGAAAGATAGATATGAATGAAACTATATAACAGAGAGTTGTGTAAGGTGCTATATAATAGATAAATAGATATGACAGGCACTGTATAATAATAGATAGATACATATGAATGGCATTATTAGATAGATAGAAATGAAAAGCACAATATGATAGACAGAAATGAATGGCACTATATGATAGATAGATAGATAGATAGATAGATTGTCTGTCTGTCTGTCTGTCTGACATAAAAGGCACTATATAATAGATAGAGAGAAATGAAAGGCAGTATATGATAGATGGATAGACTTAACCCTTTGAAGCATACGGGACAAATATGTCCCACATATTAAAATGCATGCCTGTAGTTTATTTACACACACAATGATGCAAAATGTTTTGTAATGGATCCAACAGGTGTCAGACCACTACAAAAGGTCCTTTATATTGTCCACGTGCTTCAAGCCACCATTTCATGACGAATAAACAGTGCTCGTTTTTCGGGTGTGCCGTGCTAGATATTTCAGGAGAGTTTTTTTAAAATATAAAATTTACTTCTAATCTTTTTTCAGTCAGATTTATGAATTCATTTGTGTAGATGCTAAAAATCAATGTAAAGTTGCAAAATATGTGTAAATACATATAACATTACATGATATTCTTGAAGGGACACATTTGTCCCAATGTGCTGCATGTGTCGATTAGATATACCGGTGTGATTCACTCATTCTACTTCAGATTCCGTTATGGCACGACACTTCCACATTGATGATGACGAAATTATCCAATATTTGAATGCTGATGACAGCGGGGATGAGACTATCTTGGTACTTGATACAGAAGATCAAGAATTTTTGGAAGGTGATGCTGATGAGATTGGAACAGATGTAATTATTGAACCACCAGTGAATGACAAAAATTCGGGAAGTGACAATGCTTCCGCAGTTACTTCTCCAGAACCTGCTGTTCCTGGTCCTTCTGGTCACCGTCCAAAGCGGATGAGGTCAGCTGTTGAAACAATGCCAGACACAAATAACTCCTCTCCATCTTCTGCTATAGGTGCTGCGCCTGAAGAACGTCCACCTATAACTTTCACATGGCGCAAGTCCTATAGACCTTTTCTGTTCAGAGACGACAAGAAACCACAGGCTTATGGACAAGTTAACATGGACAAAATCTCAGATTCAGAAACTTTGGATGCAATGCCAGCACCCCTGCATATATTTCAAGCAGCTGTGCAATTTGACAAGCTTGTCGAAGAAATACTGGTTCCAGAAAGTATCCGGTATATGCAACAGAAAGGAAACACTTTCTCCATTGAACCTGCCGAAATGAAGGCATTTATTGGTATGAATTTGGTCATGAGTTACCATGTTCTGCCATCATTACGGTCCTACTGGTCCACACAACCCGACATGGCGGTGCCATATATTGCTCAAGTTATGCCTTTGCAGCGATTCGAGGCTGTTCGAGCAGCTCTGCATTTTATTGATAACAATGGTTGGCATGATCCTGATGATAGAGCATGGAAAGTGCGCCCACTTATTGTTCATTTCAATGCAGCCTTTCAGGACATACTCAGCATAAGTGAGGAACAGTCCATAGATGAACATATGATCAAATTCAAAGGCCACAATATTATGCGCCAATATGTAAAAGGCAAACCAATAAAATGGGGCTTCAAAATGTGGTGCAGATGTGATGCTCGTACTGGATATTTATATCAATTTGAACCATATCTTGGCAAGAAAGCACAGCATGTGGAACATAATTTGGGAGAGTCAGTAATCTTGCACCTTACTGAATCATTACCCAGAACAGGATGCCAAGTATTTTTTGATAATTTCTTCAACTCTCCGAATTTGCAGTACATCCTTGCAGAAAAGGACATACGAGCTTGTGGAACGGTTCGTGCGAATCGGAGAAATATGCCGAACTGCCTGCCAATTGATAAAAACATGAAAAGAGGGGACATTTCTGCTGCTTCCAGTCGTGGCATTGCCTGTGTGAAATGGAAGGACAGCAGAAGTGTTGTGATGTTGAGCAACTTCATTTCGCCAATTCCTACTATCACTGTGAAGAGACGAGTAGCAGGATCAGCTAATAAAGTAGATGTCCGTTGCCCTTTGGTAATTCAGAAATATAATCAACATATGGGTGGTGTTGATCTTATGGCTCAGACAAAGGTGACATATGAAGTTGACAGGAAAGCCAGAATAAAATATTACCTTCGCATCTTCTTTGATTTGGTTGACATTTCTGTGAATAATGCATATATAATTTATCTGAAGATCAATGAAATATACCATTTCCATGACACTCCGATGAAGCGGATTGAATTTCGGGCAGCATTGGCACGTTCACTGATATCTGATTTCTCCTGCAGACAGAGAAGTATTCCGACAAATATCCAAACACAAAGGCGTACACAAATGGCAACAAACCCTCGCAAGCCAGAACATACCATGAAAAAGACAGAAAAACGCAAAAGATGTTATTACTGTGCACAAAAGAAAATTGAAAACAGAACTGACAATGTATGTATAGTGTGTGATGTTCATTTATGTTATACATCTGACAGAAACTGTTTTGTTGATTTTCATAACAAGTAATAACTGGAAGCATGACCTTGGCGCATATAGGGACAAATACGTCCCATATTTTTTTAATGATATTATGCATATGTCACTTCTAAAAATGGAATAAATGGATTCTATTAGCTTGTTTGCATATATTTTTCCACAAATTAATATCACCTGATGTGTACTTCTCTTATGTGCTTCAAAGGGTTAAAAGGGACTATATAATAGATAGATAGAGAGAAATGAAAGGCAGTATATGATATATAGAAATGAAAGGCACTATATAATAGATAGATAGATATGAAAGGCACTATATAATAGATGGATAGACTTAAAAGGGACTATATAATAGATAGATAGATAGAAATGAAAGGCACTATATAATAGAGAGAAATGAAAGGCAGTATATGATAGATATATATAAAAGGCACTGTATAATAGATGGATAGACTTAAAAGGGACTATATAATAGATAGAAATGAAAGGCACTATATAATAGATACATAGATAGATGAAATGCACTATAATAGATAGATAGATAGAAAGAAATGAAAGGCACTATATAACAGATAGATAGATATGAAAGGCACTATATAATAGATGGATAGACTTAAAAGGGACTATATAATAGATAGATAGATAGATATGAAAGGCACTATATAAAAGATAGATAGAAAGATGTGTAAGGTGCTATTTGTTTATTTAATATTCACTGAGAAATTTCTTACACGATATTAATTTTGAACAAATTACCTTTGTGAATTTTTCTAATAAATTATTCCCACACTAAACCAACAGGGCAGCAGGTAGTTTGTCATGACTGAACCTCAATTTCAGCGTGACTATGGAGTGACATACATAACGTATTTTAAACTGAAATATTTCATGGTATTTACAGAACACGTTTGTAGACAAACTTCTCGCCTTGAAGGTTTCCAGCCTGATGTCATGTTTTGTATGTTCTTGTTTCCCAGTAATGTATAAACCGACCTCAGGAATAAAGGGATGAACATTTACTGTATAAAAAGTTGGTGGACATCCAAAGCTTTGCTTATTTTCGATGGCCAATTATAAGTTTGTACTTTTTTTGTTTTTTTTTTCATAATAAACTGTATAACGACATTAAAAATAAAGTCATGTTTTAGTATTAACAAGTATGTCATGCTAAGCAATTTTAATTATTTATTTTACCTAAAATCAAACTTTTTACAAACCATTAGGGTCAGTTATATTTTAAACTAAAGTCATGTCACACATGTTACCGCAGAAGTAAAAAGATTATTCAGTTAACACAACACAGAAACTAAACCTTATTGCAAAAATAATTGTACTGCTGCTTTTTAAACTGTCTTATGAGAAAACATCTGTGTGATGACATTCTATTATTTTTGTATGTCATTTATTATTTCTTGTTTTGCTCTTCAGAATTATATTTCAAATCAATGCACAGATCCAATAAGTGATAAAGATGTCAAAGGGTACCTGGCTGCTGATCTTTGATCCCAGGTCTCCTGCTACCTTGAAGGTTGAGCTCTGCATAAGTAACTGAATCTTCACATTCTGTGGATGAGTTCATCGTGAGAGCGGCGTGAGAGAAATGTCAAGGTGGTAACATTCACAACCTGCACTTTAACTACGCACCTCAGGAAATGCGGTTAGAAACACGCGGAGACCTTTCTTCATGTCAGAGCTAAAATATCACAGTAGGCCTGCAGCCCTTTGGCAACACATTCAATAAACTTCAGTTTCCTCATTTGTTCAGATGCTTTACGAATGTTTCTATACAATAAGGGAATTTCACATTGAATTTGATTAAAGGGAGCAAATTTTTCTCTCTTCGTGCTGATAATAAGCTACCTGAAAGGGCAGGCTCAGTTGGGGGACACACACTGAGGAACCCCTGGAGGTCGTAGTGGAGGAGAGGATGAAGACAAAACTGAGTGCCATTATGAACAATGCTGCACGTTCACTCTGTGACACACCAACACAGCCAACTAATTATTCAGCAGAAGTGGCTCAAGAAACGTGACCCTGCCCTTCATGCTGACAACAATATGCCTACATAGCGCCTCACTGGGACTGGGACTGCTAAGGTAGATGTTTTCTTTCGTTTTAGTTATTTTTGTGTGTGTTCAGACCATAGTGTGTGTATATATTTATTTATTTACTTACTTATCTGCTGTAGAGTTTGGAAGGATCAGGAGTACCAAAGAAAATTGGGGTGCCAACTGGGCCACCCTGTTTAGTGCAATCGTCCAAAAATTAGAACAAAGACGAGCGTTCGGTGGCACAACTGAAAACAGTCGTAATAACTGCCATTTTACTTTCTCATATACAAATTATAGAGAAAGTATTGTAATCGTCCAAAGATTCAATGTGGAGATTTTAATGAATCTCGACGTTTTAGACCTTCCTGATTTTCTCAAATACAAATTATAGGGAAAGTATTGGAATTGTCCAAATATTCAATGTCAAGATATTGATGAATCTCGACGTTTTAGACATCCCTGAGTCTGAAAATACCATTTTGGGAATTATGTCTGTATGTGTGTGTATGTAAACACGATAACTTGAGTACGCGTTTGCCTAGGTGAACCAAATTTTGCATACAAGTATTAGGTACAAAACATAGATTTCCATCAACTTCTGTTCTATTCTTGCTAACTGGAAGTGGTAATTTACCTTTTATTTATGAGCTGCAGAGTCCAATTTATTCAATTTTACTTTTATAATAATTGATCAATATATTATTAATTTGGTTTGTTGCTGATGGTTCTTTCGTGTACATAATATAAAAATATCATCATTGTCTTGTGGTTTACTCCTCAAATATGCATCCCCATATCTGAGAATACACGAAAGTCTATGGGAGACCACTCCTGATTTTTGGCTTTAATGGCTTTAATTATTCATTTATTTTTTAGCATTTTATTGATCTTATTAAAATCTAAAAACATTCCTTACAAGAAAGTCAAGTTTACCAAAACTAGGTTTGAAACAAATCAACCCCCACCCATGAGAAAGAGAGCTAGGCCAACAGAGTAAAACTTTAAAAGTAGGAAAAATAAGTAAATAAGTAAATAAATAGAATAAATAAAGGAAAGAGAATCCGCTTCCTGACTTTTAATGTTTATTCTAAAATGCTTTTGATTAGATGCTGCCAGGTTTTGAAAAAGGTTTGTACAGATCCTTAATGGCTCATGCATGCCGGATGACATTCTGTCACCTGAGACGCCATCCTCCATTGAGCCCTCAACTTTATACCATCCTGACCTTAAGGGGCGTGTCTGAGTTGACCTCCGTGAGTGGTTTCTGTGAGCTAGAGAATACAACACAGTTAGCTTTGGCGCCCTCATGTCCTGGAGGGTTATTGCATACCTTGTATGAGCCCAGAAGGTGATCCTCAGGCGCCCCTGAAACACCACCTGTTTATATACAGTTAGGTCCATAAATATTTGGACAGAGACAACTTTTTTTTCTAATTTTGGTTCTGTACGTTACCACAATGAATTTTAAATGAAACAACTCCGATGCAGTTGAAGTGCAGACTTTCAGCTTTAATTCAGTGGGGTGAACAAAACGATTGCATAAAAATGTGAGGCAACTAAAGCATTTTTATAACACAATCCCTTCATTTCAGGGGCTCAAAAGTAATTGGACAGTTGACTCAAAGGCTATTTCATGGGCAGGTGTGGTCAAGTCCGTCGTTATGTCCTTATCAATTAAGCAGATAAAAGGCCTGGAGTTGATTTGAGGTGTGGTGCTTGCATGTGGAAGATTTTGCTGTGAACAGACAACATGCGGTCAAAGGAGCTCTCCATGCAGGTGACAGAAGCCATCCTTAAGCTGCGAAAACAGAAAAAACCCATCCGAGAAATTGCTCCAATATTATGAGTGGTAAAATCTACAGTTTGGTCCATCCTGAGAAAGAAAGCAAGCACTGGTGAACTCAGCAACGCAAAAAGACCTGGACGTCCACGGAAGACAACAGTGGTGGATGATCGCAGAATCATTTCCATGGTGAAGAGAAACCCCTTCACAACAGCCAAGCAAGTGAACAACACTCTCCAGGGGGTAGGCGGGCGTATCGATATCCAAGTCTACCATAAAGAGAAGACTGCATGAAAGTAAATACAGAGGGTGCACTGCAAGGTGCAAGCCACTCATAAGCCTCAAGAATAGAAAGGCTAGATTGGACTTTGATAAAGAACATCTAAAAAAGCCAGCACAGTTCTGGAAAAACATTCTTTGGACAGATGAAACCAAGATCAACCTCTACCAGAATGATGGCAAGAAAAAAGGATGGAGAAGGCGTGGAACAGCTCATTATCCAAAGCATAGCACATCATCTGTAAAACACAGTGGAGGGAGGCAGTGTGATGGCTTGGGTGTGCATGGCTGCCAGTGACACTGGGACACTAGTGTTTATTGATGATGTGACACAGGATAGAAGCAGCCGAATGAATTCTGAGGTGTTCAGAGACATACTGTCTGCTCAAATCCAGCCAAATACAGCAGTCAAATTGATTGGGCGACATTTCATGATACAGATGGACAATGACCCAAAACATACAGCCAAAGCAACCCAGGAGTTTATTAAAGCAAAGAAGTGGAAAATTCTTGAATGGCCAAGTCAGTCACCTGATCTTAACCCAACTGAGCAGGCATTTCACTTGTTGAAGACTAAACTTCAGACAGAAAGGCCCACAAATAAACAGCAACTGAAAGCCGCTGCAGTAAAGGCCTGGCAGAGCATTAAAAAGGAGGAAACCCAACATCTGGTGATGTCCAGGAGTTCAAGACTTCAGGCTGTCATTGCCAGCAAAGGGTTTTCAACCAAGTATTAGAAATGAACATTTGATTTCCAGTTATTTAATTTGTCCAATTACTTTTGAGCCCCTGAAATGAAGGGATTGTGTTCACAAAATGCTTTAGTTGCCTCCCATTTTTATGCAATCGTTTTGTTCACCCCACTGAATTAAAGCTGAAAGTCTGCACTTCAACTGCATCGGAGTTGTTTCATTTAAAATTCATTGGGGTAATGTACACAACCAAAATTAGAAAAATGTTGTCTCTGTCCAAATATTTATGGACCTAACTATTTTTTTATTTAAAGAGTTTTTGTAAATAGCAGGATTTCATCCTGGGGACAAATAAATGAAGTTCTATCTATTAGGAGAATGACTCAAACATGGACGCTCCTTAAACAGAGATGGACATTTTTTGAGCTGTTTGTTTGTAAAGGCATTTTGGCTGTTTAAGGGTGTCAGTGAGTTTGCCTATTTGGATTTGAGCAGTAGGATCTAGTACTTTTTGGAGATGATGAGGACTCATGTATCGATTGGAAAAGCATTGGCAAGTTATAACTGGACTTATTGTCACACTTGTCACTAACTCTCCTTCATATTCTGGAGCTTTTTCAAAGGAGAGGGGCAGAAGTGGGTGGTCTGGATGGGCCAAGTCAGGGTTTGAATTTGTATGACTGGTGTAGAAGGGCCACTCTATGACATTTCAGGTTCCAGAGTGGGACGTTTTGACTGTTTTTACGCATGCAGCTAACAACTATCCAGACTTTTCAGCCATTTTGAAAACACTGGTCTCAATGGTGGTGAAGCTTATTGTCAAGAAAGGCTGTGTACCTTCTGAGACATTATAGTGCTCATGGGAGTTGTGAACCTCAGCTTTTCAGATATTGGATGGAAACTGCAGATTAGCTGAACATAAGAGGAAACGGAAACGCTACTCACTGCAAATGTTTGTTTCTACTGTCCAAAGATAGGGATCAGCTGCATGAAAATCATTTTAGACAATGGAAGGAAAAATGAAGTACCCTGGAACAGCAGAAATCGTAATGCGTGAAAGAACTCAAATGAAACATAAAGTTAACATACTTTACAGAAAGCATAGAGGGCGTGTTTTTTTCTGCTTTGCTGTACTACTACTGTACATAAGAGGATAATTAAAATAATAATACTTTACATTTACAGAGGGGGAAAATAAGTATCGAACGCGTCAATGTTTTTCTCACTAAATATATTTCTAATGGGGCTATTGACAGGAAAATATCACTAGATGTCGGTAACAACCCAATTAATCCCCACATACAAAGAAATCAAAACAAATAAGTCCATAAATGAAGTTATGAGTAATAAAGTGGAATGACGCAGGGAATGAGAATTGAACACTCTGACTGAAATTTATTTCATACTTAGTAGAAAAGTCTTTGTTGGTGATGAGAGCTTCAAGACGCCTCCTGTATGGAGAAACGAGTCGCATGCATTGCTCAGGTGGGATTTTGGCCCATTCTTCCACACCAACTGTCTTCAAATCTTGAAGGTTCCAGAAGTCTCTTCTATGAACTCAATTGGATTCAAGTTGGGTGACTAACTGGGCCATTCTAGCAGCTTTATTTTCTTTCTGTGACACCAATTGAGAGTTTCCTTGGCTGTGTGTTTGGGATCCTTGTCTTGTTGTAATAATAATAACTAGCCAACCCGCGGCGTAACATACACCACATAATTATGTATTGATGGGTGAACACTTGCTGAACGACACAGTTGTCCAAATGGGGTGGGTTTGAGGATACCACTGTGAGTGAATGAAAAGATGGACCTCTGGAGAGAGCAACATACAATTGTCCGTAACTGAAAGCGGGATCGTCTGTGACGATGGAGGCCACGCTGGTGAAAGTTACTTCGTCGGTAGGGATAAGTTTCAGAACTTGTTCATTAAGGTGTAGCGAGTCTTCGTTGTTGACACTTAATATAGCTAGCATACTGAGTTGTTCCGGAGTCACAGTTGAGAAACACTTTTTTAATGTCTTTTAAGCACAGGGAAAAAAATTAACATGTGAAACATCCGTAATGTAATAAGCCACCAAGAAAAGTAACATTGCAACAATGCACGCTACGATCCGATCGCTGTAAACAGAAGTGAAAACAAAATCGAGGCCAGTGCATTCTTTAACTGCCTTGTAGTGCAATGGTAGTGCTGCTGTTTTGCAGTAAGGAGACTGTGGAAGATTTTGGGTTCGCTTCCCGGTTTCTCCCTGTGTGGATAGCGCTTTGAATACTGAAAACACCGGTATATCAATGTAATGAAGTATTATTATTCTTATGCGTCCAGCGCTCGCTCTCTCGCGCCTGTATGCGTGTGTGTGTCGCTCGCTCTCTCTCGCTGCACGTGTTCCTGCAGGCATACCAGTAAGTGAATGAAAAGATGGAACTCTGCAGAGAGCAACATACAACTGTCCGTGACTGAAAACTGGTTTTGGCAGATACAGGCATATCTTTTTGAAAGTTTGGCCCTGTGCCTTATAAATTGTCATTGCAAAGGCAAATCTAACAGGAAATTGTCTTCGTGTTAAAGTAAAAGGCAAATTATCCGCGACAAACTGTTTTACACGCTGCATACCAACCCGCGGCGTAGTATACGCCGCATAATCACGCCGCTTTTTTAATGTCCCCAGCACCCCCTCTCTCTTTCTCTCTCAGCAGCATGCGAGCCCCCTCCCCCTCTCTTTCTCTGTAACATTGCAGCAGTTGTATAAATACTTTTTTTTAAATGAGTTTTAAGCACAGGGGGGAAAAAAGGAACATTTGAACAAATCCAAACTTTATTTAAAAGCCAAGCAAGATAGTAACATTGCAGGAGTTCACCATTTTTAATCAGGCGACTGACAGTAGTGGAGTCAGGCACAGAGAAGGTCAGCAGCTGAGAAAGTGTCTCGACTGTTGCAGGGCGGTGAAGTAGGTGAGACGCTAATGAAAAAGAGGCACAGGGCTTATTGGTTTTTAAAGACTGCTTCCTTCATTGTGTTTTAACCTCAGTTTTAAAGGATTGCGCGGCTCTCTCTGTCGCGCTGCCTGTGTGTGCCTCTGTCTCTCTCTGTCGCGCTGCCTGTGTGTGCCTCTGTCTCTCTCTGGCGCTGCCTCTGTGTGAACCAAGGTTCCACTGAGGTTGACTAATGAAAAGTCAATGTGGCTCAGAGCTTCATGTGGACTGTGGCACAGACAAACAGAAATGATGGCATGTTTTCGGAGGCGTCGCGTCCGAGTTGGTGGGCGTGGCTTTGTGAGTTGTCGTCGTATCCAATGGGCTTAGAGTTGGTGGGCGTTGCTCCTTTCTGCGTGCGCCATGGGTGTCTTACTTGTCGGCAGCTTAGTGAATCCACGCCCCCTTCCGGCGTGCTTTCCATGGTTGTCTTGCCTTAGTGAATTATATATATAGATAATAATAATTCTTTACATTTATATAGCGCTTTTCTCACTACTCAAAGCACTAAGCAATTGCAGGTTAAGGGCCTTGCTCAAGGGCCCAACAGAGCAGAGTCCCTATTGACATTTACGGGATTCGACCCAACAACCTTCCAATTGCCAGTGCAGATCTCTAGCCTCAGAGCCAGTAGATGGCAGCAGATTCTTCTCAAGAATGTCCCGCTACATTTCTCCATTCATCCTTCCTTCAATTCTATGAGGTCTGCCAGTATTCTGTGGTGTTTTTTGGGGTGATGTGCAGTGCCATTTCTCCTCCAAAAATGGGGTGTGCTATAACATCCAAAGAGTTCCATTTTGCTCTCCTCTGACCAGACTCTATTCTCCCAGTTATTTCATTGGGTTGTCCAAACGTTGTGCAGCAAACTTTCAACGTGCATTTTCTTCAGCAGTGGAGTCTTGCGCGGTGAATGTGCATAGAGGAGGCCATGGCAGTGGAGTGGATTACTTACTGTGCCTGCTCATTCCAGGTCTTTCTGAAGCTCTCGGCGAGTGGTCCTTGCCTCTTCTGACTCTTCTTTTGTCAGAAATCGTGTGAGGAGCCCCTGGTTTATGGTGTAGTGATGTTCTTTCTACTTCCAGATTAGAACCCCAACGGTGCTCACTGGAACATTCAGAAGTTTAGAGATACATCTGTCACCAAAGCCATCAGTAAGGTTGTGAAGGTCTTGAGAGAGCTCTTTGCTTTTACCCATCATGAGATGCTTCTTGTATGACACTTTGGGAATGAGAAACCTTTTTATAGGCCATCAATTAGGACTAAGGCATCTGATATTCATTTGCACTGATGGGGGGCTATCAGCATTGAGAGATGTCAGCTGCTTTCTTGGCTTTCCAGGCCTTTGTGCACCTCCTTTTCTTCATGTGTTTAGTACTCATTCCCTGTGTCATTCCACTTTATTACACAGAACTTCATTTATGGACTTATTTGTTTTGATTGCTTTGTATGTGTGGATTACTTGGGTTGTTACTGACATCTGGTGAAAATTTCACATCAATAGCCCCATTAGGAATATATTTACTAAGAAAAACGTTGACATATTCAATACTTATTTTGCCCACTGTATGTAGCGCTTTTCTCACTTCTCATTTGACTTTATGTGAATGACAGATTTCAGTTTTTGGTTTTTAATAAAACTCTTTCTCACTTTGTCGTTATAGGTTGCTGACTGTTGATTGACGGGCAAAAATGTCAAATGTATCTATTGTCACACACGTGCGATTAGGGGACAACTAAAGGGTTGAATAAACGTAATTCCACACCCGACCATGGGGTGGCAAAGTGCGCTGATTCTCTCTCTCTCTCAATTCCTTGCAGACCATTCTCGGGAAGTCCCGCCCGGTTCTGGAGCAACCAATTATGTCACTGCCGGTTCCAGCCCTGATGACATCACTTCCTCTACTTGCATTTAAAGGCCACAATTTTAAGGCAGCTAGTTAGTTCTGTTTTGGACTCAGTCGTGTGAACATGTCTGTTCTTTTTGATAGATTTTGCAGTCAGGAAATATTATACGGGTGGCTGTCCCAAACACTTCCAAATGTCTCTTTGTCATTCTTGTGACACCATTTAAAATGAAATCTATAACAAAGTAAGTGTGCAGAAAGTGAGGGAGTCTAAGTACTTTATGAATCCACGATAATTCAGTATTCCTTAAATAATCATTTGTCAGGTACTTACAGAAAATGGCGTCTCTTTGCTGTATTGTCTATCGCCGTTCCTCTTACATGTTCCCAATGCACCACTTCTCCCCAGCATTACTTAGCCAGCTTAGATAGATAGATAGATAGATAGATAGATAGATAGATAGATAGATAGATAGATAGATAGATCGATAGATAGATAGATACTTTATTAATTCACATACTCCAGCAGCAGCATACTGATAATAACAATATTAAATTACAGAGTGATAACAATGCAGGTTTAACAGACAATAACTTTGAATAATGTTAACGTTTACCCCCCCAGAGTGGAATTGAAGAGTCGCATAGTGTGGTGGAGGAACGATCTCCTCAGTCTGTCAGTGGAGCAGGATAGTGACTGCAGTCTGTCGCTGAAGCTGCTCCTCTGTCTGGAGATGATCCTGTTCAGTGGATGCAGTGGATTCTCCATGATGGACAGTAGTCTTCTCAGCGCCCGTCGCTCTGCCACAGATGTCAAACTGTTCAGCTCCATGCCTACAATAGAGCCTGCCTTCCTCACCAGTTTGTCCAGGCATGAGGCATCCCTCTTCTTTATGCTGCCTCCCCAGCACACCACCGTGTAGAAGAGGGCGCTCACCACAACCGTCTGATAGAACATCTGCAGCATCTTATTGCAGATGTTGAAGGACGCAAGCCTTCTAAGGAAGTATAGTCGGCTCTGTCCTCTCTTGCACAGAGCATCAGTATTGGCAGTCCAGTCCAATTTATCATCCAGCTGCACTCCCAGGTATTTATAGGTCTGCACCCTCTGCACACAGTCACCTCTGATGATCACGGGGTCCATGAGGGGCCTGGTCCTCCTAAAATCCACCACCAGCTCCTTGGTTTTGCTGGTGTTCAGTTGTAGGTGGTTTGAGTTGCACCATTTAACAAAGTCCTTGATTAGGTTCCTATATTCCTCCTCCTGTCCACTTTTGACCTCGTCTCTGGATTTAGTATCAGGACTGTGTCTATTGATAATATGAACGTCTGCTCTGTTAAATGACTGCGAGTTTTGGACTCTGTCCTGGGACTTTGTTTATTGCATTTTTCCTTGTCTTTCAGGACATTCTTCGTACTCTTCGGAGGTTTGTGCCTGCACAGGCTTCTGTGAAAACAAAGCCTTTCATTTTATAAAGGTTTCTATTGGCCCTTTGGGTTTCTAGTCAGGGTTTTTGACAGTGTTTACCCTCCTTCTAGTGGGCAACTTTGGAAAGTGTTTTGGTACCTGTGCTTTCGGAGCTCCCGTATTTCAAAACAGCATGAGGCAGAGCAGCCACTTTTTAACCCAAACCCTGGAGTAATTGCGGTGTAACAGGATTGCCACCTGGAAGTACTTTCAGGGCTGGTGGAATCTCTTGATTACAGAGGAGCCTCTTCCCAGCAGCAACCCCGACAGGACTGCCCAGCAAAACTACAACTCCCATCATCGCCGTCTTAACGCATGGGCATGCTGGGCAATTGCCTGGTGGCCTCATGAGCATAGGGGCTCAAGTTTTTTTCTGATGCCTATGTATTTTTCTGTTTTGCTATCAAAACAGGGGCCTCAGTGCTCTACTTTGCCCGGTGGAATATGATGCTGTTAAGACGGCCCTGACTTTCATGCAGCCCTGCGGGTATCCAAACTGGAGCCATACCAGAGGGATCCTGCCACCCAGTGTACTGTGGATACACATAACCTTTGGTTCCAGTCCCTCTTTGTCCTTCCCTCATAATGGCCTCCTAACCAGGAAATATACAACTTGTAACCACTAGGAGGCACCACTGAGCCCCAAACCACAGACACAGCAATACCCAACACAATTCCAGGTTCATATAAATAATTTTTATCTAACAGAATGCCTTCCACATGCAATTACCAGCCCAATAAACCATTCGCAGTCCCCTTTCCTCCTTCAAAAGAGCATTGCCCACCGCCTCCTGACTCTGACTCCATTTTAGTGAGACACTGGGCTTCCTTTTAAACTTGACCCAGGAACTCCTTCCAGTCTCCTGCTCGGGTCGTCCAGAGCATTACGGGGCCATGTGGAAATCAGGGTAATCCTCCATTGGCAGCGCCCTCTGGTGGTCAACAAAAACCCAGATAGAGCTGCGTTTTCAGACTCCAACTCCCATGCCACCCTTACGGGTGTCCTGAATGGGTTCAGCTCTGAGGGACACTGCCACCTGGGCAAATGATCTGCTCCCGGTTATCCCGTTTGCCTAATCCTTCCATTATGAATCCTTCCTTTATCGTAACCTGCCCTTACTCTCTGGCACCTACACACAAACCAACCCGGTTGGGACACCCGCCCATCCATGTCCTTCCATTATTACTGCTTACCAGCTGGGTAAGGAACCATCCACCCTGGCCGGGGTGCCAGCCAACCTGTGTCTTCTATGAAAACTGATCTGGAAACAGTATATGAGAGAAGATATTTATATAGCAATGTTATCCGTTTAAAGGCTAAAACTGTCAAAATGTGTATACGTAACGCTCATATCTTAACCTAAATAAATGTCCAGCAGAACAGTGAAAATTTAATTTTTTGGAGGGCATGTGGTTCTGGGCACATCTTAATGACTTGAGTGGAAAATTCAGTTTCAACACTGAGGTTTGACAGAAGCCACGCGGTGGTTTGAAACTCTTTTATATCTGTAACTAAACTGACCAAAGCGCGAAACTGACTCAGAGGTGTAAGCTGATTAGCCCAAAACGCAAATGACTGCCATTGCATTACATGTGTCTTTGGTGGCCTTGTGGATGTTCGTCTTTTTATTTTTAAGCTTCCTAAATTTGTTTTCATTTTACATGTGCTTTTGAGAAAACAACTAAACTGCAACTGAATAACTAAATACCCCCCCACACCCATCTTCAAACTTCCTTCATTCATTGATAGTGATGCAGGGGGGCTAGGATTTACAGTTAGGTCCATAAATATTTGGACAGAGACAACTTTTTTCTAATTTTGGTTCTGTACATTACCACAATGAATTTGAAATGAAACAACTCCGATGCAGTTGAAGTGCAGACTTTCATCTTTCATTCAGTGGGGTGAACAAAACGATTGCATAAAAATGTGAGGCAACTAAAGCATTTATTGAACACAATCCCTTCATTTCAGGGGCTCAAAAGTAATTGGACAAATTAAATAACTGGAAATAAAATGTTCATTTCTAATACTTGCTTGAAAACCCTTTGCTGGCAATGACAGCCTGAAGTCTTGAACTCCTGGACATCACCAGATGTTGAGTTTCCTCCTTTTTAATGCTCTGCCAGGCCTTTACTTTCAGTTGCTGTTTGTTTGTGGGCCTTTCTGTCTGAAGTTTAGTCTTCAACAAGTGAAATGCCTGCTCAGTTGGGTTAAGATCAGGTGACTGACTTGGCCATTCAAGAATTTTCCACTTGTTGCTTTAATAAACTCCTGGGTTGCTTTGGCTGTATGTTTTGGGTCATTGTCCATCTGTGTCATGTATCAATTTGACTGCTGTATTTGGCTGGATTTGAGCAGACAGTATGTCTCTGAACACCTCAGAATTCATTCGGCTGCTTCTGTCCTGTGTCACATCATTAATAAACACGAGTGTCCCAGTGCCACTGGCAGCCATCACACTGCCTCCCTCCACCGTGTTTTACAGATGATGTGCTATGCTTTGGATAATGAGCTGTTCCACGCCTTTTTCTTGCCATCATTCTGGTAGAGGTTGATCTTGGTTTCATCTGTCCAAAGAATGTTTTTCCAGAACTGTGCTGGCTTTTTTAGATGTTCTTTAGCAAAGTCCAATCTAGCCTTTCTATTCTGGAGGCTTATGAGTGGCTTGCACCTTGCAGTGCACCCTCTGGATTTACTTTCATGCAGTCTTCTCTTTATGGTAGACTTGGATATCGATACGCCCGCCTACCCCCTGGAGAGTGTTGTTCACTTGGTTGGCAGTTGTGAAGGAGTTTCTCTTCACCATGGAAATGATTCTGCGATCATCCACCACTGTTGTCTTCCGTGGACGTCCAGGTCTTTTTCCGTTGCTGAGTTCACCAGTGCTTGCTTTCTTTCTCAGGATGTACCAAACTGTAGATTTTGCCACTCGTAATATTGTAGCAGTTTCTCGGATGGGTTTTTTCTCTTTTCACAGCTTAAGGATGGCTTCTTTCACCTGCATGGAGAGCTCCTTTGACCGCATGTTGTGTGTTCACAGCAAAATCTTCCATATGCAAGCACCACACCTCAAATCAACTCCAGGCCTTTTATCTGCTTAATTGATAAGGACATAACGACGGACTTGTCCACACCTGCCCATGAAATAGCCTTTGGGTCAATTGTCCAATTACTTTTGAGCCCCTGAAATGAAGGGATTGTGTTCAAAAAATGCTTTAGTTGCCTCACATTTTTATGCAATCGTTTTGTTCACCCCACTGAATTAAAGCTGAAAGTCTGCACTTCAACTGCATCTGAGTTGTTTCATTTAAAATTCATTGTGGTAATGTACAGAACCAAAATGAGAAAAAAGTTGTCTCTGTCCAAATATTTATGGATCTAACTGTATATTGGTTAAATCGGGCACCGCGTCTGGAGCAAAGTTGGGGCATCACAGTGCACAATATTTAATAATTGTAATAAAAACAACAACACATTTTATTTATATAGCACCTTTACCATGCTCAAGGTTCTTCACAGAGTCTCAGAAAGAACAGCAGATATATTGTATGTAACATTGAAAACAAATATTTTCTGCATTGAACACTACAACAGATAACATGAAAAGCAATCAATAGAACAAAACACAATAAGCCAGAGTAAAATACTAAATTCAATACTAAAAGAAAAGCCTGAACACATCCCATCATTTGTGATATCTCACACACACACATATTAATTATCATAAGCATCTGGACAGAGATGAAGACCAAAAGAGGGGACAGAATGTCAGGTGAAGTTCAAAGCCTTCTTGAACAGAAGAGTTGGGAGTTTTTTAAAGGAATGAAAGTCAGTTGACCTCATGAATTTCGGGTGGTCATTCTAAAGTCTGGGCACTATAAAGATGAAGGCCCTGCTGTCACCCATAGAATGTTGGTTAGTGTCGGGCACAACATGAAAGCCAGAATCAGATGACCGTATTGGGCGTGCAGAAGCTGAGTGATGGAGAAAAGGTCACTGCTGTAGTCCAGTGTGAGGCATCGACGTGCGGTCAGGGGAGGCAGCAAAAAAACTAATAATGATAACATACAGTGCATCCAGAAAGTATTCACAGCACATCACTTTTTCCACATTTTGTTACGTTACAGCCTTATTCCAAAATGGATTAAATTCATTTTTTTCCTCAGAATTCTGCACACAACACCCCATAATGACAACGTGAAAAAAGTTTACTTGAGATTTTTGCAAATTTATTAAAAATAAAAAAAACTGAGAAATCACGTGTACATAAGTATTCACAGCCTTTGCTCAATACTTTGTCGATGCCCCTTTGGCAGCAATTCCAGCCTCAAATCTTTTTGAATATGATGCCACAAGCTTGGCACACCTATCCTTGGCCAGTTTGGCCCATTCCTCTTTGCAGCACCTCTCCAGCTCCATCAGGTTGGATGGTAAGCGTCGGTGCACAGCCATTTTAAGATCTCTCCAGAGATGTTCAATCGGATTCAAGTCTGGACTCTGGCTGGGCCACTCAAGGACATTCACAGAGTTGTCCTGAAGCCACTCCTTTGATATCTTGGCTGTGTGCTTAGGGTCGTTGTCCTGCTGAAAGATGAACCGTCGCCCAGGCCTGAGGTCAAGAGCGCTCTGGAGCAGGTTTTCATCCAGGATGTCTCTGTACATTGCTGCAGTCATCTTTCCCTTTATCCTGACTAGTCTCCCAGTTCCCCACAGCATGATGCTGCCACCACCATGCTTCACTGTAGGGATGGTATTGGCCTGGTGATGAGCGGTGCCTGGTTTCCTCCAAACATGATGCCTGGCATTCACACCAAAGAGTTCAATCTTTGTCTCATCAGACCAGAGAATTTTCTTTCTCATGGTCTGAGAGTCCTTCAGGTGCCTTTTGGCAAACTCCAGGCGGGCTGCCATGTGCCTTTTACTAAGGAGTGGCTTCCGTCTGGCCACTTTACCATACAGGCCTGATTGGTGGATTACTGCAGAGATGGTTGTCCTTCTGGAAGGTTCTCCTCTCTCCACAGAGGACCTCTGGAGCTCTGACAGAGTGACCATCGAGTTCTTGGTCACCTCCCTGACTAAGGCCCTTCTCCCCTGATCACTCAGTTTAGATGGCCGGCCAACTCTAGGAAGAGTCCTGGTGGTTTCGAACTTCTTCCACTTATGGATGATGGAGGTCGCTGTGCTCATTGGGACCTTCAAAGCAGCAGACATTATTCTGTAACCTTCTCCAGATTTGTGCCTCGAGACAATCCTTTCTCGGAGGTCTACAGACAATTCCTTTGACTTTATGTTTGTTTTGTGCTCTGACATGAACTGTCAACTGTGGGACCTTCTATAGACAGGTGTGTGCCTTTATAAATCATTTCCAGTCAACTGAATTTACCACAGGTGGACTCCAATGAAGCTGCAGAAACATCTCAAGGATGATCAGGGGAAACAGGATGCACCTGAGCTCAATTTTGAGCTTCACGGCAAAGGCTGTGAATACTTATGTACATGTGCTTTCTCAATTTTTTTTATTTCTAATGAATTTGCAAAAACCTCAAGTAAACTTTTTTCACGTTGTCATTATGGGGTGTTATGTGTAGAATTCTGAGGAAAAAAATGAATTTAATCTTTTTTGGAATAAGGCTGTAACATAACAAAATGTGGAAAAAGTGATGCGCTGTGAATACTTTCCGGATGCACTGTAAAATAAATTTGTCTACTCGACTGTGCTATAAATTTGTTTCTTTATGATTCCAGTAATTTTGATCATTTTTATAGTTAAAATCTCTGAATTGACGTATTTCCTGTTCAAATACATTGAAGAAACGCGAAGTGCGGCAGAGACGAGCCTCACCTCACCTCGGACTGCGCTTTCCCTCACACTCTGACGGGGTTGACGCCTGTGATTAGCGCGTGCCTGCTGCTGTCTCTCTGTATGTCGCCAATATACGGTAATGTTTGCAAACACGTTTATTATACACCCTGACTTTCCACAGTCTGTCTAATATATTTAATGAATCTGTGTGACATGTTTAGTTTTGCTGATGGGACATAAAACCGCAGTGAAAAGGAAAAGGGTGAGGCAGACAGTACCGTGGCGCCCTGAAGGGGGCGCATGAGAGCCCAAGAGGTGGTCGTTGCTGTTTTTCTATGCAGAGGCGCCAATAAGTTAGCGACATTAGAAAGTCAAGTGCACTGCAGCGGGCCATTTATTTTTGTTTTTTTGGTCCACTGACTGCCAAAATGGAAGATTAAGACTTGTAAAACTAAAGGAAAATAAGGAGGACTTTTACAAGAAAGTGACAGAGATTTTCGTGGAAAAGGACAGGCACATGGACTTCATTTACAAATAAAGGTAATACCATAACCGGTTTTCAATTTTATAAAAAATGGGATCAGACTAAGAAAAAAAAATCCAATATTTAAAAAATAAATTTTGACCTTAAATAAAATATTCTTTCGTTTTTCTTGTTATCCTTTTATTGAACAGTCTGTATTAAAATTGATTTCAGTGTCAGAATTAAAAGCTTTTAAATTCAACTTAATATTTCAATTAAGGTCAAAATTGAAATCTGTTTTTTTTTTGTACACCACTCTGTACTTAATTTGTATTGAATGAGTGTGAATTGTGGAATTGCAACGGAAAATTTAGAACACATGGAGGGCGAGGAGTGAATGCGCTCTCTCTGCTCTCTCTCACCGTTCTTTCTTAGCCAAATATGCGCCTTACCTGTCTATGTGGGTGTAAAGAATGCTGATGAGATATGAGACATAACCAGTAGTCCATGTGCACGCTGCCAATTGAATAGTCAATAAGCTACTCTTTTGGGTTCATATATTTGTAAATTTTCACTCTGAAGGAGTCCGTGCCTCAATGGCCATGAACCTCACTGCAAGTCACTGCCGTGAGGCCATTTAAAGCTTTGAAGGTTATTAGTAGAATTTCATATCGATAATATTGATGCTCTCTGTAAGAGAGGACAGAGCCGACTATACTTCCTTAGAAGGCTGGCGTCCTTCAACATCTGCAATAAGATGATGCAGATGTTCTATCAGAGGTGTAACTGAAAGCAGTGTGACATTGCTTTGGTTAGTCAAAACATTATCATCCATCCATCCATTATACCACCCGCTGAATCCGAACACAGGGTTACGGGGGTCTGCTGGAGCCAATCCCAGTCAACACAGAGCACAAGGCAGAAACCAATCCCGGGCAGGGTGCCAACCCACCGCAGGACACACACAAACACATCCACACACCAAGCACTTGCTAGGGCCAATTTAGAATTGTCAATCCACCTAACCTGCATGTCTTTGGACTGTGGGAGGAAACCCACGCAGACATGGGGAGAACATGCAAACTCCACGCAGGGAGGACCCGGGAAGCGAACCTTACTTACTACCTTTCCCAACTGCGAGACAGCAGCGCTACCCACTGCGCCACCGTGCCGCCCCAAAACATTATCAAGCCAGCTTAATATATAATAATATATATAATATATATTATTATATATATAATAATAAGATGCTGCAGATGTTCTATCAGACAGTTGCGGTGAGCGCCCTCTTCTACGCGGTGGTGTGCTGGGGAGGCAGCATAAAGAAGAGGGACGCCTCACGCCTGGACAAACTGGTGAGGAAGGCAGGCTCTATTGTAGGCACGGAGCTGGACAGTTTGACATCTGTGGCAGAGCGACGGGCGCTGAGCAGACTCCTGTCAATCATGGAGAATCCACTGCATCCACTGAACAGGATCATCTCCAGACAGAGGAGCAGCTTCAGTGACAGACTGCTGTTTACCGTCCTGCTCTCTGACAGACTGAGGAGATCGTTCCTCCACCACACTATGCGACTCTTCATTTCCACCTGGGGGGGTAAACGTTAACATTATATAAAGTTATTGTCTGTTATACCTGCATTGTTATCACTCTGTAATTTAATATTGTTATTATCAGTATGCTGCTGCTGGAGTATGTGAATTTCCCCTTGGGATTAATAAAGTATCTATCTATCTATCTATCTATCTATCTATCTATCTATCTATCTATCTATCTATCTATCTATCTATCTATCTATCTATCTTTTGTATTATTTCGTGTTTTGAAAAACTATTTTCCTACTTCTTGATTTTTCTCTACTACTTCAAATTATTCCTACCGACTGTTATCTTATCGGCATCTACATTTTGATGAAGAGACTTGAGTGAATAAATGACACACGTTGCACTTATTTTTTCTCTCCAATGTATAAAGGTGTGCAACACCAACTGGCACTTCGTGTAAATATTAGAATCTGCCCAATAAAAGTCAGCTGACTGAACTCAGCCAAGCAATCAGCACTCAGTTATTTTGACGTCTCGTTTACTTCATCTCGACTTTATTTTTCTTCTCTTTCGGTTTCTTTGCTGCAATAGTTGCAATAATTAAACGGTCATGTTACAGATTGTTCTTTAATTTACTGTTTGCGACATCTTTGGCACGTTTTGTCTCCCCGCTCTGACCATTTTTCGCCAAATCCCCCGGCAAACCTGACAACAACGTATGGCATTTAAAGTGAATTACATAGCGCAGTAAGTATCTCCTTTTTTAACTTGGGATTTCATCGGTCATGCTGTGTGTAACGAACCTGATTCTACTCCAGTTTATTATTCAGTACTTAGCGGGCTACCCGTAGTCGTGAAGCTGCTTTTAAGGGCTTTAGTGAGGCTCTTTGTTTTAAGATTTGTCTTAAAAGACCTGAACGACCAGACTGACGAGACGCGGGTGTCTGTAGCGCCGCGCTGCGGGGAATAAACAAACTGCAGCGCTCTGTCCGCGACTGTCCCGTCGGAAGCTGGCTTAACGACCCTGTAACGGACACTTATTTTCCCACTCTCTCTGACACACCCGTTCGTTTATTGTCATGTCGTAATGTGGGGCACACTATACAACCAGTAGAGGGTGTAAAGCTCTGGACGAGACGCCGCGTAGTTCGGTTACTTTTAATCTGATTAGAGATCAGAATTTCGCCATTTTATATCAAATTTCATTCCCTTGCATGGAGACCCATGTTGCTCTCCACTCCTCCCCATTGGGCTCGTGCATAACCGACGTCACAAGCTGTGCCCGATCCACGTTTGCTGCACAAAGTTCGTCCTCTTCAAGTTAAAGGCAGCCTGACAGCCGAGCGGTGCGCATTTCAGTCCGCAATGTCGGTGTGGTGGCTGTGGGAGCAGCTGGACGCCCGGAGCGCCCTCATCTTCGTCGTGGTTCTGTTATTTGTGTCCGATTACCTGAAGCACAGAGATGGCAAAAACTTCCCACCGGGTCCTTTTTGGGTGCCGTTTGTGGGAGACTTGTTTAAAATGGCTTCAGATCATCCGCATCTCTACATGGCAAAGGTGAGTGTGAACCTCTGACTCCAAATACTGTGGGCCTCGTATTTGAGAGCGCGCATGGGTTGAAGGAACATGAGTACAATTTAAAAACGCCTCTAACATCTCGGCATGCCGACCATTACAACATCTCTTGTTCATTATTAAAAATATCCAGACCATGGGGAAATGGGTCATGGGCAATGTGTAGCCCCAATATCCCACCCGAAAAACTCTTTCCGACGTTTGGCACTGGGAAAAGCGAGGGCTTTGCAAGTTGAGATCCTGGCATATGCCACCCGAGCCAAGTGGCAATCAGCCAGAACTTATCAGTGATGCGTTGCAATTCCATGAAGATATAGCGGCGCCAGTGGAGCACTGGGAGTCGGAAACGAAAGTTGACCTGTCTGCCGGAGTATAGCAACTGTGAGAAGTAACAACGCTAACAAATTAAAGTGTGCCAATCGTAACAAATGGCGTCAGCTAGCGCCCTGAGCTGCATTTTCGTCTCATATAGTCCAAGGGCATCGTTTATAAAACTTTGCGTGGCTTTCACAAAAATCAGCAAAATTAAGCTTTAAAATAAACTGACGCTCGGTATAAATCACAATCATCTTGCAAGTGTGCGCCTGGGAACGCACCGCCATGGTAAATCAAATTCATACATATGCAATCGCGATGCTACAGACGGTCATTGGCTAGTAGAGCAACCACCTGACGCATAGAGACCCCGCCCCCAACCTTGAGGAGTATCTTGTAGTGATGGGCGATACTGTACTGCTCATTTTCTTTTCAATCCGATTTCGGGTGATACTGAGGCCAGTATTGCCAATACCGATCACAAAACTGATGTAGCCAGAGTAATGTCTTGCAAGGATGGTTACTCTTCTGTAAAAACGTTCAGTATGTGTGAACATCAAAAAGTCACATTTCAAAGACTTTGCATTGGTAAACTATTACATGTAGCGCTGCTGTCTCGCACTAAGGAGACCTGGGTTCACTTCCCGGGTCCTCCCTGCGTGGAGTTTGCATGTTCTCCCCGTGTCTGCCCCGGTTTCCTCCCACAGTCCAAAGACATGCAGGTTAGGTGCATTGGCGATCGTAAATTGTCCCCAGTGTGTGCTTGGTGTGTGTGTGTGCCCTGTGGTGGGCTGGCGCCCTGCCCGGGGTTTGTTTCCTGCCTTGTGCCCTGTGTTGGCTGCGATTGGCTCCAGCAGACCCCCGTGACCCTGTGTTAGGATATAGCGGGTTGGAAAATGACTGACTAAATAAATAAATAAAAACGGGCGCAATAAGTGGAGGTTACAAAACGAAAAAAAAAACAATAAATAAACCGTTAAAACGAGGTTAAAATTAACAGGCTGGAAGCTGTCCTTTTTAAAAACTTGTTGCCTTCTCCTTTTAACTAGCAGCTCCCCTGCTTCTCCCATATGGTCCTTGCAACAGGGGATTCTCCCAATCCGCAGCTGCAGCTGACCTTCTCCTGCTGGTCCAGTAGCTTTCCGTCACTTGGCTACGTAGAACTCATCCATCTGGACCGAGACTTGGGTCCCCCCAAACGGCTAGATGCTCAGCCTCCCAAGCCTCCTTGACTCCCGCTGCCTTCTGCGGCGAGTCATCAATGATCCTGGTCACTCCCGTTCTTCTAAAAAGCTCAGCAGGAGTGATCCAATCCTTCTGCCCTGAGTGTCGGCCAAACACTCATCCAAGGGTCTCCTCCCAACTGCCTGCTATCCAACGAGCCTACTCTCTCACTCACCTCCTGAATTCTTCTTCTTCTTCTACTACTACTACTACTGCCGTCTTCTTCTTCTACTACTGCCGTTGTCTTCTTCTTCTTCTTCCACTACTACCGTCATCTTCTTCTTCTACTACTGCCGTTGTCTTCTTCTTCTTCTTCCACTACTACCGTCATCTTCTTCTTCTACTACTGCCGTTGTCTTCTTCTTCTTCTTCACTACTACCGTCATCTTCTTCTTCTACTACTGCCGTTGTCTTCTTTGTCGTCGTCTTCTTCTTCTTCTACTACTACTGCCATCGTCTTCTTCGTCTTCATCGTCATCTTCTTCTACTGCTGACGTCGTCTTCTTCTTCATCTTCTTGTTCTTCTACTACTGCCGTCATCTTCTTCTTCTTCTTTTACTGCCGTCATCTTCTTTTTCTTCTTCTTCTTCTACTACTACTGCCATCGTCTTCTTCGTCTTCATCGTCGTCTTCTTCTTCTACTGCTGACATCGTCTTCTTCTTCATCTTCTTGTTCTTCTACTACTGCCGTCATCTTCTTCTTCTTCTTTTACTGCCATCATCTTCTTCTTCTTCTACTTCTTCTGTCGTCTTCTTCATCGTCATCTTCTTCTTCTACTACTGCTGTCATCTTCTCCTTCATCTTCTTCTTCTTCTTCTACTACTGCCATCATCTTCTTCTTCTTCGTCTTCTTCTTCTTCTTCTTCTTGTTCTACTGCTGTCATCTTCTTCTTCTTCTACTGCCATCAACTTCTTCTTCGTCTTCTTCTTCTTCTACTGCCGTCATCTTCTTCATTGTCTTCTTCTTCTTCTTCTACTACTGCTGTCGTCTTCTTCTTCTTTGTCTTCTTCTTCTTCTTCTTAAGCTCTGTGTTCTGTTCTTTTTTTCCCCCACTCCTCACTCATGCTTCGCCTTTTAATAATGGGGACGTGGCACAAGTGTTGAAATTAGCTGCTCCCGGCATCAATTATGGACACGGACAATTCCTCACCTGTGCACTTCAGTGCAGAAACACCCAAGCCTGTATCACGCACTGGAACCACTCCAGCCACATTACCACACCCCCTTATTTAAACTGTGTTTATTTATTTAAAAACTGGCCATCCATTTAAAGCCGCAGACCCGCTATACCAAAGTGAGAAGTTATTTTTTTATAACCAGTCCCTGAGTTATGAAGGACAACACACGTCTCCTTCATTCGGATTGAGTGTTCTCTTTTCTTTGCCATGATGATGGCTGGCTAAGGAAATTTGGTTCTGTGTCTCCTCACATTTGTATCCCAATTAATCAGGAAGTCATTGATTTCAGCTGGAAAGTTCCTATGCACTCCAATCAACTTAACAATGCCCAGTTTAAATGGGAAACCTGCTGCAGTTTGTTTCCCCATTTATTTCCAAGGGTGTCAACAAATGTGACACATGTGCTTTTGATAAAAATCTTGATTTCTTGATGAGGGCTTTGTTTTTCTTTGAATGAACTTGTTTCAATTAAAAGTCCAATGTTTCTCATTTTTTCAGTGCAAGATGCTGGTTCTTCAGCAAACAGGGATTTTCTTTCTAACCCTTCTTAATAATTTTTACAAGGGATGCCAATGAAAGTGGAGGGCACTGTATTTACATTATTATAATGCGCAATGATGTGACAAACATATGACACCTCAAAAGTGATGAATATGATGTACAGCTTGTATTGTAGTGCATCACAAACATTAACACTGCTTTTACAAATCCCATAGCAAATAGCATATAACAGAGATATGGTGCACTGCAAACATTGATGTCTCTGTTGATGACTTACATTTCAACCCATCTTAGATGGGTAGCACAGCTACTAAAAACATAAGAGTATGTGTATCTGTGTGTCCATCTGGCTGCTGTGTCTCTATCATTCCAACAGATGGCTCATCACAAACATTTGTCATAATAAAATGCATTGAATTCTTCATTCCAACAGATGGCACATCACAAACATTAATACTGCTTTTTTGAATCTCATACCTTCTTCTTTCATCTGCTCATGTTAGGGGTTGCCACAGCTGATCATCTTTTTTCATCGCTTCTCGTCCTCATCATCTTGCTCTTTCACAGCCATCACCTGCATGTCCTCTGTCACCACATCCATAAACCTCCTCTTAGACCTTCCTCTTTTCCTCTTCCCTGACAGCTCTATCCTTAGCATCCTTCTCCCAATATACTCAGCATCTCTCCTCTGCACATGTCCAAACCAACGCAATCTCGCCTCTCTGACTTTGTCTCCCAACCGTCCAACTTGAGTTGACCCTCTAATGTCCTCATTTCTAATCCTGTCCATGCTCGTCACACCCAGTGCAAATCTTAGCATCTTTAACTCTGCCACCTCCAGCTCTGTCTCCTGTGCCACCATCTCCAACCCATATAACATAACTGGTCTCACTACCATCCTGTAGACCTTCCCTGTCACTCTTGCTGATACCCGTCTGTCACAAATCACTCCTGACACTCTTCTCCACCCACCCCACCCTGCCAAGCACTCTCTTTTTCACTTCTCTTCCACAATCCCCATTACTCTGTACTGTTGATCCCAAGTATTTAAACTCATCCACCTTCACCAACTCTACTCCCTCATCCTCACCATTCCACTGACCTCCATCTCATTCACACACATGTATTCTGTCTTGTTCCTACTGACCTTCATTCCTCTCCTCTCCTCTCATATCTCCACCTCTCCAGGGTCTCCTCAACCTGCTCCTTACTCTCACTACAGATCACAATGTCATCAACAAACATCACAGTCCATGGGGACTCCTGTCTAATCTCATCTGTCAACCTGTCCATCACGATTGCAAATAAGAAAGGGCTCAGAGCCGATCCCTGATGTAATCCCACCTGTAATAAAATGCATTGCATTTGTCATTCCAACAGATGGAACATCACAAATATTTGTGGAAATACATTTTATTACCACTAGAGCTTGCGATGTGCCATCTGTTGGAATGACAAATGAAATGCATTTTATTACTATATTCAGTTGCAAAATACATTCCAATAGAAGGTGCACTGCAAACTGTAACAATAAGGTCTATATTGATTAATTAGATATCAACCCATCTTAGACAGGTAGTACAACTAGTAAGTATTTAAGTATATATACAGTGTGTATATATATATATATATATATATATATATATATATATATATATATATATATATGTTGCATAGTTTACTGTCAAATAATGCAAAGAGTATGCAGCACATGTTTCGCCCTTATTTGGGCTCATCAGGCCTACACACTCCATTGCTCCCCTTGTGGGGATCGAACCTCGGACATCAGCGTCAGAGACGAAGTCCCTTTACGCTGTGCCACGGCGTGTAGTTTGTTTATTTGACAGCCTGTACATCAGAGTAATTACATTCATTGCATTCGTAGTCTGAGTCCCGACCTGATTGTATGGGTGGTTACCTACCAGGTAACGCATGTGGTTGGTCTGCCATTCGGCAAACAGCCACCTGTGTGTACGCCTGATGAGCCCAATAAGGTCGAAATACGTGTCGCGTACTCTTTGCATTATTTGACAGTAAACTATGCAACATTCCATGATCTGCTTCTCGCAACTGAAGAGGGCTCCATGGCGGATGTTTGCCAAATGGCAGACCAACCACATGCATTACCTGGTAGGTAACCACCATACAATCAGGTTGGGACTCAGACTACGAATGCAATGAATGTATATAATATATATATATATATATATATATATATATATATATATATATATATATATATATATATATATATATATATAGTGGGATATGGCCGGCAATTCATTCCAGCCAATACCTCCAGGCCGCCAGATGGAGCCATCCCTGCAACATGGAGATGCCCCGAATTCCAGCAGGGCCTCATGGACATTGGAGTTTTAATGCACAGTCCTGCTGGATACCATGGGGGCTGCCTGGGGTTGCTGCAGGGAAGCCCAGGGACTGCTATTTGCCCTATAAACCGGAAGTACGTCTTAGTCAGAGCGACAGAGGAAATGACGTACTTCCGGGATGAAGAAAAGGAGTTTTCACCTGACCCTGAAGTGTTAAGAATCACATGGACTGAGGGATCAGAAACACTTCTGGGTCAAGCACTTTAAAAGGACTGTGGGAAATCCCAGCAGTGAGTCGAGTTGGGAGGAAGGGTGACTGAGCTGCTGGGAGGTGTGGAGGGTTATTGATTATTGTGTATTGTTGCTATTATTGATTGTTTATTAAGTATAGTGGAGTGGAGGTGCTTTGTGCACATTTATTATTATAATAAAATAATTTCTTGGACTTTTATCTGGTGTCTGGCATCTGATCTGAGGGTTCAAGGGAGCAATAGCACCCCCTATCTGTCACAATATATATATATATATATATATATAGAGAGAGAGAGAGAGAGAGAGAGAGAGAGAGAGCACAGTCCATCCTTCCATCCATTTTCCAACCCACTGAATCCGAACACAGGATCACGGGGGTCTGCAGGAGCCAATCCCAGCCAACACAGGGTGCAAGGCAGGGAACCAATCCCGGGCAGGGCGCCAACCCACCACAGGAGACACACAAACACACCCACACACCAAGCACACACTAGGGCCAATTTAGAATCACCAATCTACCTAACCTGCATGTCTTTGGACTGTGGGAGGAAACCCACGCAGACACGGGGAGAACATGCAAACTCCACGCAGGGAGGGCCTGGGAAGCAAACCCAGGTCCCCAGGTCTCCCAACTGCGAGGCAGCAGCGCTACCCACTGCGCCACCGTGCCACCCGAGAGCACAGTCAAAAACACAAATTACAGTCAGTTAATGGGATACACAAGTGACAAACAATGGGGGGAACACGGACGTTTTTATGAGTTGGGAACGGAAGTAGGAATGCTGGGTAAAGGTGATGCAAAGGATCTTGGGAAGGTGGTGACGTCATCTGCAAGAGACCGGAGATGAGTAAGTGATGATCGATAATTCAATGATTGTACCATATAACCTGCACTCTAAAAAGAGAAAAGGGGCTCTTTTTGATTTAAGGTAATTTTAGTAGTTGTAATGAACTATATTAATATGTTTGTTCACCTAACGTAATTTTTTGCTTTACTTCAAATTGAAAAACCTTGCTGTCGCTTAATGTAACTACTTCTATTTAGTCTAAAGCAAAAAATTGCTTTGGAGACCTTGCCGGCTCCGCCCCCTGTGATGTCACATCTGGGCTCGCACCAATGGCAGAAGACCTACATGAGCCCGACCCCTCCGACTTCACTTCCCGTCTCCCCCTTTAAAAGCCTCCACCTTCTCCCTATTCCCTCAGTTCTGTTTGGACTCTATTTTGTGCACATCAGTGTTGTATTATTTTGAAAAGCAACTTTGCAGCCAGGAAACCAAATTATACGGGTGGCTGCCCCAAACCTTTATATGACTCTGCCTCGAGTTTCTGACTATATATACTGTATAAAATTTAAGTTGGCATTACAGTGAATACAATAATGGACAACATTTTATTTTTAATTCATCCATCCATTATCCAACCCGCTATATCCTAACTACAGGGTGACGGGTGTCTGCTGGAGCCAATCCCAGCCAACACAAGGCGCAAGGCAGGAAACAAACCCCGGGCAGGGTGCCAGCCCACCGCAGTTAATTTAAGTTTTTAAAGAAATTTGGTTTGAGCTAAATACATTTTTTGCTTTTATTCAAGTTTTTGAAAAGGTTAAAACAAACTCAAATGAATTAAGTTTACTCAAATACTTTTTAAAATTTGAAAGAAATCAATTAAATTGCTTGTTACCTTGTGAAGTAATTTATTTAGGTTGATCCAACAAAACATTTTTTACAGTGTATATATATATATATATATATGTATATATTGTAACAGATAGAGGGCGCTATCGCTCCCTTGAACCCTAGTTCGAGACGCCAGACACCAGATAAAAGTCCAATATGACTTTATTTTATAATAATAATGTGCACCAAGCACTCTACACTCCACTATACTCATATAATACACAATAATACAATCAATAATTAATCCTCCACTCCCAGACGCGTTGCCACCCTTCCACCCAGCTCGGCTCAACGTCTGGGATTTCCCACAATCCTTTTATAGTCCTTGACCTGGAAGTGTTTCACCTTCTCTGTCCACGTGACATGGGACACTTCCGGGTCAGATAAAAATTCTTTTTCTTCACCCAGGAAGCACGTCATTCCTTGTGTCGCTGTTATTAAGACGGACTTCCGGGTTATGATGCAAATAACAATCCCTGGGCCTCCCTGCAGCGACTCCTGGCGTCCCACATGGTATCCAGCAGAGCTGTGCATTAAAAGTCCACTGTCCATAATTCCCTGCTGGCATTCAGGGCACCTCCATGCTGCAAGGAGGGCTTCATCTGGCGGCCTGGGGGTATTGGCTAGGATAAATAGCCGGCCATATCTCACAATATGTATATATATATATATATATATATATATATATATATGTATTTATGTACTGTATATTTATATATATGTATATTTATATATACTGTATATATGTATTATATAATATTTAGCGAAAGAGAGAGAAGAGCATGTAAATGAAGAGTTTACCTTTTATTTCTATTCAGCTTACAGAAAAGTTCGGAAATGTCTACAGCCTGCGATTTGGAGGAAGTAAAATCGTGATTGTCAACGGGTACAAGATGGCCAAGGAAGCTCTGCTGACACAAGGATATGCCTTGACTGGCCGGCCACAACCTGCTGCTTATGACAGGATCTACAAAATACCCGGTACTTATCTGTATAAATATATTTACATACAGTATTGTAGAAGGAGGACAGGCATCCCGCCCGGGAAAGGAGATAATTTTGTACCAGGATGGGAACCCAGAGAGGAACAACAGTCAGAATGGTCAGCAGAACAAGAATATAACTTTCTGTCCAGCTGGTATTCAATAATGGAAGGACCAGCTATTGCTGGGAGTCAGGAGCATTTCAATCTCCCATATGCCAGGTGGCGGTGGTCCTCACATGGGAACCCAGTCAGGACAACTGCAGGGGTGCTTGGGATATGGAGTCCAGCAGCGAAACCCTGTCAGAGTCTCTATGTTCCAGTACATGGTGCTGTTGGGGGAAGGAGGGGGCTTCCCAGAAGACATGGCCTAACCCCAGAGGCATTGCTGGGTCTGGCGTAAAAGGAAGCCCACTGCCTCACGTGGATATGTCAGAGTTGGGAGGCAGCAGGCAGCACTTAACAGGAGGACTAGAGGAGGTAGTCTTGTGTATTGTTGTATTAATATGGCGGATCTTTGGAGAGGGGATTGTGGAGAAGTGTGATTGTTTGAATAAGTATTCTTTATTTTAACTCGAAAGTGTGCTGGGCATTACTCTGTCTTGTATTGGGGCTCAGTGGCACCCCCTGCAGGTTAACGTATACAGTACATACGCCTGGGTCACTTGATTACTTTTGCATTTTTATTAGTAATGGTTAAGTAGAACTCTAAATACTGATCAATATTTACAAATGTGAATGTGAGACCTGGACAACAAGCTGACCAGAGGAAGAGCACTTTGCACGTTTGCTTGTATAACAGACCATGAAGGATGAGAACCTTACAGAAGGTGAAGTCCACCACTGCAGTGAACATCTTGAACAAACAATTTGCACAGGTGTCCCAGCTGCTGTGGATTACTTAAAAACCCTCTGTCCTGAATTATTCTGCCATCCAGTTTCACCCTACTGGACTTCTCATTCATACTTAATAGCTTTTGTAGTTGTGTCCCATTTGGGATATTGGTATTTTAGGTGTCCAGTGTCTCATGGAGGTCCTATTTGGGATCTCAGCTCTTTAATGGTTTGCTCTTTTACAATTCCTTCCCCAGATAGTCTAACCTTTGTAACACAGGCGGTGTGGTCATCTGCCTCTTGGTCTTCGTTGTTTGTCTTTTGTATCCTTTCGGTTTGTGATACTTTGGTTGTTCGGCTTTTGAAAATGTTCTCTGATTTTTAGTAGTTTATTCATTTTGGAATATCCGTTCTTTAGTAATGTGCCCTTTGAGATATTAGCACTGAATGTGGTCTCACATTATTTGAGTTCTTACCATCTCTGCATCTCAAAATTATCGGCCCTTTCAGATGTTGACACTTTGTTGTATCATCCCATCCGTCGTCTTCCCTTGGCAATGCCAGCTCTATGGAATTCTGCCCAGCTTTGGGTAATCTGTCCCATGTTTTAGTGCCCTGGTGTTCAACATCACCACCATTCTGTGACACTTTGTGACAGAACCTTTGCTTGTCTAATCTTATCCTGTCAAAAATTTAGAATCATTCAAAGTTGATCTCCAGTTTCTTTGGCTCCCTAGTAATACTGTTGTAGCGATGTGACGTCATGCCCACAAATTGCAAGTTGGATGCTTTGCTCCTCTTATCTCTGAATGCCCAGTCACCCCAAAAAACACCCCCAAAATCCTCTGGGTTATAACATGCATTTATACTCCTGTAGGCCTGACGCTAAGTAACGGGTACACCTGGAAAGAGCACAAGAGGTTCACTTTGACCACGCTGAGAAACTTTGGAGTTGGAAAGAAGAGCTTAGAGTCCATCATCATGGAGGAGGCAAAGTTCTTTGTAGAAGCCTTTGAGGAAGAGAGAGGTGAGTAACCTCAAAGAATTCATGTGGATGAGAAAACACATGGCTCCCAGACTGGAAGCAGTGACCAGTTACTGTGTGGAGAGCTTGATGAGCGTTGCATTAACAGAAAGGGCTGCCATGGCTCTCCACAACTGTTAATGAAGACAGCATTACTGACAAAACTGCTGCTGCATGTCTACTGCAGAGTCGTGACGTTTAGGGGAAACGTGTTAATGAGAAGCAGACATTGACCATTGTTATGCTTTACTGTCTTTGATTTCTCAGGCCAGCCATTTAATCCTCATTATACGATTAATAACGCTATCTCCAACATCATCTGCTTGATAGTCCTTGGTCATCGATTTGAGTACAGCGACAGCCACTACCGAGAGATCCAACATCTGATCAACAGAGGCATTGTTTTGGAAGGAAGTTGGTGGACTTGGGTAAGAGAACATTATACAATTGAACATTTCATGAATGTGCAGTGTCTCATTCAGCCATTGACTTATGTTTCACTTTGATTGTATAATAATACCACACATATTTAGTCTAGACGAGCGTCTGAAGAACTGGTAGGTCACAACCTTCAAAACTCAGAAGAGCTAGGGGCAAGGAAATTGACAAGGTGGCCCATTCTTATCAACGCTTTTATGTTTCTAAGTGAAACAGTGCTCTAAGATAAATACAGTCATATGAGAAAGTTTGTGAACCCCTCTCAGCCTGCATAATAATTGACTCTCTTTTCAACAAAAAAGATAACAGTGGTATGTCTTTCATTTCCAAGGAACATCTGAGTACTGCGGTGTTTTCTTAACAAAGATTTTTAGTGACGCAGTATTTAGTTGTATGAAATTAAATCAAATGTGAAAAACTGGCTGTGCACAAATGTGGGTCCCCTTGTCATTGTGCTGATTTGAATGCCTGTCACTGCTCAATGCTGATTGTTTGGATGAGCTCGTTAAGCCTTGAACTTCATAGACCGGTGTGTCCAATCATGAGATATAAAGGGATTTAAGGTGGTCAATTACAAGTTGTGCTTCCTTCCCTTTGATTCTCCTCTGAAGAGTGACAGCATGGGATCCTCAAAGCAACTCTCCAAAGATCTGAAAACAAAGATTGTTGAGTCTCCTGGTTTAGGGGAAGGCTACAAAAAGCCATCTCAGAGGTTTAAACTGTCAGTTTCTGTAACTGGAAGGAATGGAATCAGGAAATGGAAGGCCACAGGCACAGTTGCTGTTAAACCCAGCAGGTCTGGCAGGCCAAGAAAAATACAGGAGCGGCATATGAGCAGGATTGTGAGAATGGTGTCAGACAACCCACAGATCACCTCCAAAGACCTGCAAGAACATCTCGCTGTAGATGGTGTATCTGTACATCGTTCTACAATTCAGCGCAATTTGCACAAAGAACATCTGTGTGGCAGGGTGATGAGAAAGAATCCCTTTCTGCACTCGTGCCACAAACAGAGTCGCTTGTTTTATGCAAATGCTCATTTAGACAAGCTAGATTCATTGTGGAACAAAGTGCTTTGGACTGATGAGACAAAAATGGAGTTATTTGGTCAGAACAAAAAGTGCTTTGCATGGCGGAAGAAGAACACCACATTCCAAAAAAAACACCTGCTACCTACTGTCAAATTTGGTGGAATTTCCATCATGCTGTGTGGCTGTGTGGCTAGTTCAGGGACTGGGGCCCTTGTTGAAGTCGAGGGTCTGATGAATTCAACCCAATATCAACAAATTCTTCAGGATAATGTTCAAGCATCAGTCAAAAAGTTGAAGTTACGCAGGGGTTGGATATTCCAACAAGACAATGAGCCAAAACACAGTTGGAAATCTACAAAGGCATTCATGCAGAGGGAGAAGTACAATGTTCTGGAATGGCCGTCACAGTCCCCTGACTTGAATATCATTGATAATCTATAGGATGATTTGAAGCAGGCTGTCTATGCTCGGCAGCTATCAAATTGAACTGAACTAGAGAGATTTTGTATGAAAAATGGTCAACAATACCTCTATCCAAAATCCAGACACTCATCAAAGGCTATAGGAGGCGTCTAGAGGTGTCTGTTAGATTTGTGAAAGGAGGCTCAACTAAGTATTGATGTCATATCTCTGTTGGGGTGCCCACATTTATGCACCTGTCTAACTTTGTTATGATGCATATTGCATATTTTTTATTAATCCAATAAAGTTAATGTCACTGCTGAAATCCTACTGTGTCCATAAGGCATGTCATATATTAAAAGGAAGTTGCTACTTTGAAAGCTCAGCCAATGACAAACAAAAATCCAAAGAATTAAGAGGGGGTCCCAAACTTTTTCATATGACTGTATATATATATATATATATATATATATATATATATATATATATATATATATATATATATATATATATATATACAGTGCATCCAGAAAGTATTCACAGCGCATCACTTTTTCCACATTTTGTTATGTTACAGCCTTATTCCAAAATGGATTAAATTCATTTCTTTCCTCAGAATTCTACACACAACACCTCATAATGACAATGTGAAGAAAGTTTACTTGAGATTTTTGCAAATTTATTAAAAATAAAAAAATTGAGAAAGCACATGTACATAAGTATTCACAGCCTTTGCCATGAAGCTCCAAATTGAGCTCAGGTGCATCCTGTTTCCCCTGATCATCCTTGAGATGTTTCTGCAGCTTCATTGGAGTCCACCTGTGGTAAATTCAGTTGACTGGACATGATTTGGAAAGGCACACACCTGTCTATATAAGGTCCCACAGTTGACAGTTCATGTCAGAGCACAAACCAAATATGAAGTCAAAGGAATTGTCTGTAGACCTCCGAGACAGGATTGTCTCGAGGCACAAATCTGGGGAAGATTACAGAAAAATTTCTGCTGCTTTGAAGGTCCCAATGAGCACAGTGGCCTCCATCATCCGTAAGTGGAAGAAGTTCGAAGCCACCAGGACTCATCCTAGAGCTGGCTGGCCATCTAAATTGAGCGATCGGGGGAGAAGGGCCTTAGTCAGGAACGTGACCAAAAACCCGATGGTCACTCTGTCAGAGCTCCAGAGGTCCTCTATGGAGAGAGGAGAACCTTCCAGAAGGACAACCATTTCTGCAGCAATCCACCAATCAGGTCTGTATGGTAGAGTGGCCAGACGGAAGCCACTCCTTAGTAAAAGGCACATGGCAGCCCGCCTGGAGTTTGCCAAAAGGCACCTGAAGGACTCTCAGACCATGAGAAAGAAAATTCTCTGGTCTGATGAGACAAAGATTAAACTCTTTGGTGTGAATGCCAGGCATCACGTTTGGAGGAAACCTGGCACCATCCCTACAGTGAAGCATGGTGGTGGCAGCATCATGCTGTGGGGATGTTTCTCAGCGGCAGGGACTGGGAGACTAGTCAGGATAAAGGGAAAGATGACTGCAGCAATGTACAGAGACATCCTGGATGAAAACCTGTCTCCAGAGCGCTCTTGACCTCAGACTGGGGCGACGGTTCATCTTTCAGCAGGACAACGACCCTAAACACACAGCCAAGATATCAAAGGAGTGGCTTCAGGACAACTCTGTGAATGTCCTTGAGTGGCCCAGCCAGAGCCCAGACTTGAATCCGATTGAACATCTCTGGAGAGATCTTAAAATGGCTGTGCACCGACGCTTCCCATCCAACCTGATGGAGCTTGAGAGGTGCTGCAAAGAGGAATGGGCGAAACTGGCCAAGGATAGGTGTGCCAAGCTTGTGGCATCATATTCAAAAAGACTTGAGGCTGGAATTGCTGCCAAAGGGGCATCGACAAAGTATTGAGCAAAGGCTGTGAATACTTATGGACATGGGATTTCTCAGTGTTTTTATTTTTAATAAATTTGCAAAAACCTCAAGTAAACGTTTTTCTCGTTGTCATTATGGGGTGTTGTGTGCAGAATTCTGAGGAAAAAAATGAATTTAATCCATTTTGGAATAAGGCTATAACATAACAAAATGTGGAAAAAGTGATGCGCTGTGAATACTTTCCGGATGCACTGTATATATATATATATATATATAATCAGCAGTTTGCGTCAGTTTCTCAGGAGTTTTGTCTGGCAGGAAGGTCATTCCAAAAATTATGCCTGCTTCCAGGAAGCTTGGGCTTTCATGGAGTGTGAACCAGAAAGGGTGGAGTCAGTTGCCCTCACTTGGAGATTTCTCAGGACTGTGGGGAATGGAGGAGATGACAATGTTAGTGGCAGCGCCCCCTCTCTTCCTGGGGCATACTAACATACCTTGACAGAGTCTGTAAAGAGTGCCTCCGATCACAAGTGTCACCACTGCTGCAGAAATTCTCATAATTCCCAAAAAACAATAATATAAAAAAAAAGGAAAAATCAATCCCATCCATGTCCCATTGTCACTATGACAAAACAAAGCTGCAGTGTCCAGCCGTATCAATCCTGCCCAGAATGCATGAATTATAAAAGGACTCTTACACAACTGTTTACTGACAAATAAAATGATCCCAATAGGAAGTTAAATTTCCTCTTTATTTTCCTTTTAGGTTTACAATGCGTATCCCAGGATTATGAGGTACTTACCAGGGCGTCACAACGAGCTTTTCTCAGTTTATGGCAAAGTTCTGGTCTTTCTGAGAGAAGAAATCAGAAACCATAAGGAGGACTTGGACCCAACATCCCCTCGCGATTACATTGACACCTACCTCTTGGAAATCGAGAAGGTCAGTTTTCTGTCAGAATTACATTATATGAAAGCATGGAAACTAAGAAAGCTCCAACTTCAGAAATAACGGCAAAAAGCGAGGAGAGTGGCTGCAATGCAGTGTAGTACCTTCAGTGCCCCCCAATAATGTTTAAGACAAAGACCCCATTTTTCTTGATTCCCTCCTCTGCTATACAGTTTAAAATGACAAATCAAACAAGTCCAACGTGACAAAAGTGCACATTGCAGACTTTCATTTAAGGGGATTTGCAAACATTTCGGTGTCACAACACTTTTTCTACAGGGTCCCCCCATTTCAGAACCCCATACTGTTTGTGACAATTGGCATCCCAGGTGTTTGTGATTCCTCAGGTGGGTTTCATGGCTTCATAAAACACCTCAGCTTGCTTCTACCCTGTGGAGTCTGTAGTTGACATTGTTCATCATGAGGACAAGAGAGGTGGAGTAGTGGGTATAACGGCGCTAAGATTAAACACCGATGCAAGGATGATGATTTATATATTTTTTTGGTGGGGACCCAGGAAACACACCCAGCCTTAGCCCAACTCGCACCCCTCACACACACACACAGACATGGAACCACAGGGCTTGAACAATAATCCAAATGAGCATATTAAATAAAGAAAATAGAAGGAAAACTAAACGTTAAACCAAACCAACCACCCCAGCTACCTGATCAGCAATCACAAAAGTAACTCGATATGGAAAGAGCAACAATTACGATAAACACAAATGACAAAGTCCATAACCCAGTCCAATATGTAGCGGCAACAGATGGGGTGAAATGGAGGAGACAATGACGATCCACAAAAACAGCTGGCTGTAAGTAATGTAGAGACAGTCCTACTAGTTTCCCTGACGTGGCGAGAGGTGGTGAGATTTGGGAGCGCTCTCTTTGACGAAGCACAGTGATACTGTAAGTCCGACTCGCTGCTCACACGACAGGCAGGCACAAGACAATCCACACATCCATACAGAGCCAGTAATCCACAGGTGGCGGTACAGTTGACAAGACAAACAGGTGAACTCAGACACTTTTACTGCATTTCTGGCTTCCCGCTGACCGGTCGTGTCCCCATCTGTTCCTGCACTCTCCTCAGATGTCCAGTCAGTGCCACAGTGAGGACTTCTGGGAGGCTGAAAAACAAAAATCAAACCATTGGAGACATTGGTAAAACATTAGAATGACCAAAATCAACTGTCTGGAATATCATGAAGGAGAAAGAATGCACTGGTGAACTCAGTAATCACAAAGGTTCTGGTGGGCAGGGACTGGCCATTAGGGCATTTGGGCAATGCCCAGTGGGTCGCGGACTCTGGTCTGGTCATATGTACTGGTTACTGTTTGACATTAAAATTAATTTTATAAACTACTAAACATTATCTGTCCGGTACTGCGATTTATATAGTCCTATATAATATACCATATTACGTCATCAAGTTGTTTTAGTTGTCAGTACATAATGCTGCAGCGAAAAATTTCAATACTGCTATATTAAGGTCAGCATATACATTATTGCTGCGGTGGACTGGCGCCCTGCCCGGGGTTTGTTTCCTGCCTTGCGCCCTGTGTTGACTGGGATTGGCTCCAGCAGACCCCCGTGACCCTGTAGTTAGGATATAGCTGGTTGGATAATGGATGGACGGATATACATTATTGCAATTTATTTTATCTCTAATCAGGTATTTAAATTCTTCGGTACTCATAATTAGTTTAGATAATGTATTATGCATTTTATTGTTCTCTGGTCATCGGTGTGAGCGATAATTAGTGGTTTTCAGCTGCGATTATTAGTATGATGAATTAAAGTTATAAAGCACAGGATAGGAATTTTTCATATTAGCTACATACAGATTATCGTACAGTCTCACAAAACTAACAAAGCATTTTGTTTCTCTGGTGATTTCTCACTTATAACATGCAAAACTCAGTAAAGAGAATTTTGGGGATTTCCTCCCTTTGCTGTCAGGTCAGGTCAGGTTGGGGACCATGCACTGGTACAGCGTGTTGTTGCACTCACCACACGACAAAACAGTCGGGATCCTGGTTGGCAACCCCCCCAGATGGTTCAGTCCCACACTCCGGAAACGACCTTCTATCTGCCGCAGCCAGGAGTTATGTTGGTCATCCCCTTGGCCTGGTCCAGACTCTCGGGTCCTCAACAATGGGGATCCTGTGATCCGGGTCACCCTCGGGTAGGCACACCACATGGCTGTAGTGCCATATGTGATGCTCCCTCACAATGCAGGTAATGTGCCTCATTCAGGACTCCGTGAGCAACACAAAGTCAAACCAGCGGTACCTCTGGACCCTCTTAAGAGGGTACCAAAGGAGTCCAGTCTTCGTCTCTGGTCACTGGATAGTGTCCATGTCTCAAAACAGGAAGCACCAGGACTCTAAGAACTTGGACCTTCATCCTTTTGCATGGATTCCGGGAGCACCACACACCACTTTCCAGCAACCTCCCAATCCATCTACTGACTTCATAAGAGGAGTCACCAGAGACACGCATGTCACTGCCAAGAAGAATTAACCCTTTACTGTGATGTGTTGAATAGTCTCGTTCGGAAGCTGTGCATGTTGTCTTACCATTACTGTCTGCAAGATCCCACAGAAACCACTGGAGAACACAGCAGTTTGTTAGCTTCTAAACATTGATGAAGAGCTGAGGGTTTTGGAGGATCAGATACTAAAGCTTCACACCCACTACGGGTGTCTGAAAGCCCCGAGGCTGCAGTGTGATGTGGTAGGACATTCTGATCCGACTTCCGCTTCCAGCAATTTCCTGCTGGCTTCTTCCTCACCCCGACAAGACCTGAAGCTTAGTGAGTGTGTGTTTGACCCCTAGGATGTAGTGTGGGAGCACCAATGAAAAAGGAGGCCTCAGAGAAGCACCAATGTTGCAGTTAAGAAACCATTTTCAAGCTCTCAACTCTGCGTCATCTGCCTGCCAAAGTGCTGTTGTCATTTTGGGATACTCTGGATTGAGCAACTTCTGGCCGGAAGCCACTTATCAAAGAACAAAGTTTGGATCCACCCCACTAATCTGTCAAATTTCAGGCCAATTTCTAAGATGGAAAAAGTTGTCTTTACTCAATACCAGACATTTTTGGATAAAAATACTGCAGCATTCTGGAAAAATTTCAATTTGGATTCAGATCCTGTTACAGCATTGAAACAGCTTTGTTAAAGGTTAACAATGACCTCATCTTAACTACAGACGCTTGAGAGTCTGCCATTCTTTTACTGCTGGACCTCCTCTCAGCTTTTGATACTGTGGATCACGCAATTCTTGTGTCCCACCTTGAACAGTATGTAGATATCCAAAGCAATGCCCTTAAAGGCTTTAAATCTTATCTAAGCAATAAGAGCTCCTATCACAATGGCGGCGCACATAGTTAGAGTGACTCGGTGCTCTCCCCTTCAGAGTTTTGTTTTGTCTGTGTGTGTCTGTTGATTTTAGTTCATTCTACATCCTGTTGGGCGAACATATACTACAGCCGAGACGATCTTCTTAAGATTGGAGTCTGCTGTGAGGGGAGTGTTATGGCGGAATTCATTCACTCGCACAGCGTTCCGGTGGATATAGCCAGGACACCCGGCTCCCTGTGGATTACCATCCCCAGAGGCCGACGATGAAGGCGGCGCAGAGAGAGGAAGCAGAAGCGATGGATGCAGGGCCGGCGCGCTAGCTAGACTACGGAGACAGCCTCACAAACCTACGCTTCCAAGCCTTTTCCTCGCTAACGCCAGATCTATTGTCAACAAGATGGATGAACTGAGACTTCGGGTTGCATCAGACCGCATGATCAAGGACAGTAGCTTGTTTGTGTTCACGGAAACCTGACTCCATTCATGCATACCGGACTCTGCTATTGAGTTAACAGGCTATACATTGCGACGCTACGATAGGACTAGAGACTCTGGTAAGAGCAGAGGAGGGTGTGTGTGTGTACATCAATAATAACTGGTGCATGGACGCAGTGATAGTGGATAGCCATTGCTCCCCTGACTTGGAGCATATGACTGTGAAATGTCGACCTGTCTATTTACGGTGGGAGTTCAATGTGGTAATGATCACCGCTGTTTACATACCACCAACAGCGCCATTACCCTGATGCAGTGTTCATTATCGCATGGGACTTTAATCACGTGGATTTAAAAGCAGTGCTCCCCAAACTCCACCAGCACGTAAAGTGTGCTACTAGAGGAGTCAACACACTGGACAAGGTCTACTCAAACATCAAGCTGGGCTACAGAGCTAAACAGCTTCCACACCTGGCCCAGTCTGACCACTGCTGATGATTCCTGCATACACCCCTCTCCACAAATCTGCTCTTACCACCACAAGATCCATCACAACCTGGTCTGATGACGCCTCTATGCAGCTGTAGGACTGCTTCAACAGGACTAACTGGGACATTTTTGAAAGTCCAGACCAGGAACTTTACTCCGACAGTTTATTGTGTTACATCAAAACCTGCGTTGACACTGTCACAGTGGAGAAACATATCTGTGTCTATCCAAACCACAAGCCCTGGATGACAAGAGAGGTTCAGCGGCTGCTAAAGGAAAGGAACACTGCCTTTAGGTGTGGTGACAAGGCTCTCTACAGCATGACATGATCCAACCTGAAAAGAGGCATCAGAAAGGCTTAGAGGGACTACAGGAGAAGGATTTAGGAGCACCTGGACAGTAATAACAGCAGGCAGGTTTGGCAGGGAGTCCAGCACTTCACCAACTATAGGACCAGTCATGGAGCTGCTGAAGGTGACGCCTCAATGTCAGAGTCTGAGCTGAACAACTTCTTTGCTCACTTTGAGGTGGAACTACCAGAGGCAGTTGTCACAAACGCAGCGGCAGCTCACAACAACATCACTCCCTCCCTTAGGATGGAGGAACACAAGGTGAGACACTCATTCCAGGCTGTCAATCCTAGGAAGGCAGCAGATCCCGACAGTGTCCCTGGATGTGTGTTGAGGAGCTGTACAGAGCAGCTGGCTGAGGTCTTTCCAAAGATCTTTAGCCTGTCACTGTCCCAGGCCTCAGTTTCTCCCTGTCTGAAATCCTCCATCTTACTCACTTTACCAAAAAAATCACCCATAACCTGCCTGAATGACTATCGGCCAGTAGCGCTCACCCCAGTGTTGATGAAGAGTTTTGAGAGACTGGTCTGGAGTCATCTAACCCTAACCCTTCATCCTTTCCACCTTTGATGCACACCAATTTGCTTACAGGGCTAACAGGTCTACTGAGGATGCTGTTGCTGCTGATCTCCATGCTACCATGTCCCATCTGGAGCACCATGGGAGCTACGCACATCTCCTCTTTATTGATTTTAGCTCTGCTTTTCACACCATCCTCCTTCAGATTGGTGGGCAAGCTGCTAGCCCTGGGACTCCCATATTCCACCTGTCTATGGATTAAAGACTTTCTGACAGACCGAGCGCACACAAAGGGTTAGGGTGGGCCCTCACAGCTCCTCAGCCATTAGCATCAGTATCGGCTCTCTCCAAGGGTGTGTGCTGAGCCCTCTATTCTTCACGCTGTACACACATGATTGCGCCCCCGCCCACCACAGCAACACCTGCACACACAAATCTGCAGATGACACCACTGTGGTGGGGCTCATCTCTGGGGAGGATGAATCTGCCTACAGGGACGAAGTGGAGAGGCTAACAGCTGTGGTGTACTGATAACAACCTGCCCCTGAACACAAGTAAGACCGAGGAGCTCGTTGTGGACTTCAGGAAAAAGAAAACGGACATGAAACCACTCTACATCAGAGGGGACTGTGTCAGACTTCCGCTTCCTGGGAGTCCACCTCATGGAAGACCGGTCCTGGGGTGTGAACACAGCGGAGCTGGCAAAGAAGGCTCAGCAGAGACTTTATTTCCTGAGAGTCCTCAAGAAAAATTACATCCCCCCAAAAACTGCTGGTGTCTTTCTATCGCTGCTCTATTGAGAGTATCCTGGGCTACTGCCTCTGCGTGGGATTTACCAGCCCACCACAGCACAGAGGAAAGCACTTCAACGGTAAAGACTGCCCAGCAGATCATCGGCTATCCTGTACCATCTCTGGATGAACTGCACAGCTCTCGCTGCATAAGGAAAGCGGAAAACATCTTAAAAGACTCCTCACACCCCGCTCACGACATCAGGCAAAAGATAGAGGAGCATCAAAACAAAGACTAATAGACTGAATAGCAGTTTCTACCCTGTTGCTATTAGGGCACTGAGTGCCACCTCATCAACCTCCAATGCAGCAGTGCAGTAGATGACATCTTGTTCAATAGTGTTCATGTGCAATAAGGTCTTATGTTGAATGTTTGTGTTCTACCTTATTTCTTCTTATCCTTTCTTATCCTTTTTATTTAATTATATTTTATTTATGTTTTGACACCGAAGGGACTGCACCTAATTTCGTTGTATTTGTTACAATGACAATAAAGATATTCTGATATTCTGATTCTGATATTTTCTGTTGTCTTGGATGAGTTTTCATCCTCTTTAGTACCCCCTGTACTTGTAAGGTTCAGCAGGGGTCCACTCTTGGACTCCTTCTTCTTTTGATCTACATGTTACCTTTTGTTAAGAAGTACGGCTTCTCCTTTCACTGCTAGATGCTTATATCTGTTTGCCACTAAAATCAAAGCGGGGTGAGACAATACAGACCCTCCATATGAGCTTGAATACTATTAAAACCTGGAGGGCAATGCATTTTCTTAAACTAAATGATAATAAAACTGAAATTGTGGTGCTCAAATGCTCAGAAACCTTGCTTGTCCCTGATGTTGCTCTTGGACCCCTTGCCATACATCATAAAGCTTCAGTTAGGAGCCAAGGCGTGATTTTTGACAGTTCGTTCAAACTCGACAAACAGATAAATTTGGTGGTCAAACGTTCCAGCTGAGACTTTTAGCCAAGGTAAAGACTTTCCTTTCTTTTAGTGATCTTGATAAGGCCATCCATGCTTTTATAACATCTCGTCTGGACTATTGCAAATCTTTGTAGGTACTGTAGGTATTGATCAGACCTTGTTACGATGTCTACAACTGGTTCAGAACCCTGCTGCTCACTTACTGACCAGGCTCTCATAAGCGTAACTATATTTCACCAATACTGGCCTCGCTCCATTGGTTTCCAGTTCATTTCAGAACTGATTTTAAAATTCTACGATTTTTTTTTTAAATGTTTGAATGGAGCAGCTCCATCTTTCCTCTCAGAACGTCTTCACTTGTATGTGCCAACAAGAGCACTGTGGTCCGCTAGCTCTTAGTTGTGCTGAGGTCGACGATTAAGCAAAGGGGGGGAATCAGGCTTTGCAGTGGCTGCACTGGAATGGCTTGCCTTAGTATATTAGGGCTGTCCCAGTATTGTCCATTTTTAAGTCATCATTAAAGTCTTATCTCTACTTGCTGCCATTTGACCCCGCAAGAGGCTTTTGTTTGTATATGTGGACTCATGTATATTCATGATTATAAATATGTATGTATAGGTTTTATGACTTTATCTTTTATGTAATGGTGGGTTATGCTTGAAGTTTTGTGATGTGTATTATGAAAGCTAGGGGGTGCCACTGAGTCCCAAACTCCAAATATGACACACAAACACAGTCACAGCTGTTTATTGCAAATACCTTATTCAAACAGTTTATATATACATCGTCTCTTCATCTTTCTCTCTCTATTGCACTTCTACTCCTCCAAGATGAGCATTGCCTTCCTTCCTCCCAGCTCCCAGTGCAGTCTCTTTTATTGAGGATCTAGGAGTACTTATGGTGCCAGGGCCCATACGGAAGTACCCAAATGGTAGGGAGTGTAACTCCCTGCAGCACCCCCTAGTAGCACCCACGGATCTAGAAGGGCTGCTCTACTGGACTACAATTCCTAGCATTCCTTGTGGGTGTCTGAATGGGTACTGATACCCAGGGATTCCGCCACCTAGTGTCTCGGGGGTCAAACCAGAAATATTGCTCTCCCCTGTCTTTCCTTTTAATGGTGTTCTGGGCAGGTAAGGATTACAAAGCAATTCCTGCTGGGTCCCAGCATGTTGTCCCTCACACTGTATATATTTTAACTGCTTCTTTAACCCTTTTTTGTACAGCACTTTGACTTTTGTAAATGTGCTTTATAAAAAAATTAGGGTTAGGTTAGTGGAGATTGATCCCACAAGTAATATATCCTGGCACAATGATTTAAGTATTAAAACTAATTTTAACCAATTATAAACACAACCAATGAAAACTCTAATAATGCATATATTTTTTATCTAGAACAGTGGTCTCCAACACGTCGCTCAAGAGCTACCGGTAGCTCACAAACCCCTTTCGAAGTTTCTCGCTAAAGGGATAATGAATCCTACATAAATCTGAAAACTTGATTAGTCAAATTAGGGGAGGACGATCTTTCCAAAAAATCACATCACGATCCTTTTAACACAAAATCACAATCCACAATCTGAATTGCAATCTATCTTTTCAATGTGGCGTACACTTAAGAGAATATCCGGACTCAAACTCATCAAGACCTAAGTAACACTTTATTTTAAATATCAAACAAAGTTGAATTCAATTGTTCTCTCATTCATCAGCTAAGCGGAATTAAAGTACATGCCCCGAAGACTGGCGAGTGAGTGAAGAGAGCCCGTCTCGGCCCACTGCGTGTTTCTTGGATTCATGCAAATAAAGCGCTACTGCAAGCTATGATACATAGCGAAATGAGAGAAGTCGCAAAATCAACCGGAATGTTCAAGCAAATTATAGAAAAAAACCCGATCTAAATCCATTAAGTAGTTCTCTTGTGAAAAGCGGACAGACAGACATACAGAGAGACATTGGATTTTATATCTCTCTGTTATAAAAAAAAACTTGGGAGGGAGACTAAGAAGGGGATTTAACCACACCCGGGGCCGGAAATAAAGGACAAGTATTGTTTTTACAAAAGTGAAGTAAAATGAAAATAACAATCTTTTTAAATTGTATATCCGGTAAACCAAACCCGGGGGTGGACGAGTGAAGCGAGCAGGGGGCAGAGCCCCTAATATATATATATATATATTAGTGAACCTTCAAAATAATGTGCAGTTCAAGTCTCAACAGCATTTCTGGAGCTTAGTAGAGCCAGATAACTATAAGAATCTTCACCAAGCAGCTCTGAAAATGTCTGCTTTGTTTGGGTCCCCATACCTCTGTGAGTCTGACGTGAATGTCACGAAGTCAAAGTTCAGAACAAGACTGACACACGAACATTTAAATGACTCCATCAGAGTGAACCTGAGGGGCTCCACTCCACCGTACACCTCAGTGCCAGTCATCAGACTAACTGAAAAACACATCACACATGCGACTGGACCTGTGAATAAAGTGACACAGTGACATGTGACAAAATGACAAATGAATACGTCCTATCTGTGTATTTGGAATTGCATTGTTTTATTTTGACAGTATTCATGTTTTAATTCAATAGTGTGAGTGAAATATACGAGAAAATGCATACAGACGTAAAAAATGCACTTGCAGGTGAATTCAATATTTTTTGTGATGTTTTAATACAAAATGTGAGTTGTGGACACCAACATTTTGTAAATGTTCAGGCAAAACAAACTTATTCAGTTCGTTTGGGTTGAAATAAGCAATGAGAATAAACGTTAGAAAACACGAGGAGCTCTCTGCCATTTTCATTTTGTAAAAGAAGCTCTCAGGGGAAAAAAGGTCGAAGACCCCTGATCTAGAGTGTTAAATACATATTTATTACTATAATTGTATTCACCTTAACTCTAATCTTATTATAATAAATACCAGGGATTCCCAGTAGATGTATAATATTTTAAAACATGATTTTATTAAGGTGTATAAATATCTCAAATAAATCTTAAAAACCACTAAAACATTAATATAGGACTTACGTAGGGTTTTTATTTGCCCTGATCACTGTCTTAACATTAGGGCTCTCATGTTAATTATTAAGATTAGGGATATTTTTTACTTATTAACCTCAGGATTAAGATAGGGATAGGATGTATTTTTTAGTTATTATGGCCCATAAAGGATTATTTAACATTAGGGCTCTTTTTACTATTTTTAAGTTTAGTACATAGACCTTTCCTTGGAAGACTTTTATGTCTTGCTTTACAGGGTGCGTGTATTCAGGACATTGTTAAAAAAGTATTTCATGCACTACAGAATACATTCCAAGTGATGGTGATGCTTACTTAGATTCCAATGCCTCTTCCACAGGTAGCACAGCTGGTATTTGATTAACTCAGCAACAAATGAATTTGGATTCTTCTGGTTCGGAAATCTAGTGTTTATGCCTGAAATGCATTCATATTTATTGTGTATGACACTTGTGTCATTATGTAGAGTGAAGGACACTGTCTATGATAATGTAAGCTGTAGAGAGTGCCATGTGATGGCTCTCAAATTGAAAGTTGTGTTATTAAAACTGAATATCCCTCATCTATTTAATGGTGTACTGGACAATTGTTTTAACAGGCTGGCAATTTGAATTATATAATGAGAAGAAGGAGCTGCTAAAGATAATGCATTACAAACTGTTTGAATGATTCCATCCATCCATCCATTATCCACCCCGCTATATCCTAACTACAGAGTCACGGGTTGAATGATTCCATTAAAATAAATCCAAGTAGTAGTGCTGTATGTGACAATAAAGACATAACATTTTGTGTTTTCATCAGCGCAAAGACGACCCTGCAGCTGCATTCAACGACGACGCTCTGTGCTCCAACACCTTAGACCTTTTTGTGGCTGGAAGCGAAACGACTGCCACCACCCTGCGCTGGGCTCTGCTCTTCATGGTTCTAAACCCACAAATACAGGGTGAGTGCATTTTTAAATGTCCCATGATTCTCCATTTCAGAGTGTCCTCTTTAGATGGGGAGCTCTGAATCTGCTATAGGGGACGATGATTGACTTGTTTGCTTTATGAATCGAGCGAGTGGCTTTTCACCAACATGACTGGCTAGTGTGCTGCAAACAATAAATGGCAGCCATCAATGGTTATGGAGCTGCGGCCCTTCACTACTCCCAAAAGTGTGTAGGCAATTGGCCATTGTTAACACCCACTTTGGGCCACCACACATCCGGACGCTGTGGCAGAGTTAAAAATGCTAAGATTTGCATTAGGTGTGACGAGGATGAACAGGATCAGAAATGAGGACATTAGATAATAAATAAATAAATAGATAAATAAATAAATAAATCATATTATGTGATATCATCTACTGTTAAATTCTGCTCCGTATTTGTAAAATTTCTATTTTTATACTGTATTGAGGATTTGTTCTGTTTTGTGTATTGTGTTGTATTGACCCCCTTCTTTTTGACACCCACTGCACACCTGGAAAGGGTCTCTCTTTGAACTCCCTTTTATGAGGTTTCTTCCACTTTTTCCCTACAAGAGTTTTTTGGGAGTTTTTCCTTGTCTTCTTAGAGAGTCAAGTTTGGGGGGCTGTCAAGAAATCGGGCCTGTTAAAGCCCGTTGCGGCATTTCTTGTGTGATTTTGGGCTATACAAAAATAAATTGTACTGTATTGTATTTTATAGAGGGTCAGCTCAGGTTGGACAGTTGGGAGACAAAGCCAGACAGGCGAGATTGCATTGGTTTTTAACATGTGCAGAGGAGAGATGCTGGATATATTGGGAGAAGAAGGGTAGGGATGGAACTGCCAGGCAAGAGGAGAAGAAGAAGGCCTAGGAGAAGATTTATGGATGTGGTGAGAGAGGACATGCAGGTGATGAGTGTGACAGAGTAAGATGATGAGGACAGAGAGAGGTGGAACAAGATGATCCACTGTGGCAACCCCTAACGGGAGCAGCCAGAAGAAGAAGAAGAAGAAGAATGTGACAAATCTCATTATTGAATAACAAATGATAAGTTCCCATACTGTGTGGTTTCTAATTGTTAGGAAAGGGACCTGAAGAGTTTGGCCATTCATGGGACACGCAGACTTTGGGGGCAGAGGACTTGCTAACCGTCTCTCTGCACCTGAGACCGCCATCTTTAAAAAGTTATTTTATTGAATTTAAGGGTTCGGTATAATGATTGAGGCACATTACCTGCATTGTGAGGGAGCGTCAGTTACAGCACTACGGTGGTGTGGCGCAATTCCCCGAGGGTGATCCGGCTCTATCACCCATCTATCTATCTATCTATCTATCTATCTATCTATCTATCTATCTATCTATCTATCTATCTATCTATCTATCTATCTATCTATCATATAGTGCCTTTCATATCTATCTATCTATCTATCTATCTATCTATCTATCATATAGTGCCTTTCATATCTATCTATCTATCTATCTATCTATCTATCTATCTATCTATCTATCTACCTATCTATCTATCTATCTATCTATCTATCTATCTATCTATCTATCTATCTATCTATCTATCTATCTATCATATAGTGCCTTTCATATCTATCTATCTATCTATCTATCTATCTATCTATCTATCTATCATATAGTGCCTTTCATATCTATCTATCTATCTATCTATCTATCTATGTGTTCACTTTTCGTCCACACTATCCCTGCAAATGAAGACTTTCATAAATACTCTTCAGAGCCGGATACTTTTGTAAATGCAAAGTCAGCATTTTGGTGTGTTTGGACATAAATGCGGTTTTCTGAAAATGATTCTCTAATTGCACTTTGTTTGGTTTTGACTTATTTCGTGGCCCTTTCCTGATTGGATCCTGCTCATTTCCAGAATGGTTGCCTTTCATGGAAGAAAAACATTTTCTAACGTAAGGGTCATTAAAGTGTTGCTTTCCATGGCGTTTGTTATACTATTTACCTGTATGCATCTAAATTGCGTTTTGTAAAGTTTGAACGCTGCATACATTTTTAAAAATCAAAATATTTACTGGTCGCTGCAGTTTTGCATTAAACCCTGTCGCCGGCGGCGTGACCATTGTAATGGAAAAAGTCCGAAAATACTATGAAAATCAGATCAAAATCAGTAAATAACTCAGTTGACAGCCTCTTATCAACGTTTATTACTTAAAAGTTAATCTGCACAGTAAGGAGGTGTGCGTTCTGCAGTATAATTAGTAACAAGATGCTTAGCACAGTGAACGAGTGAAGAACGCAGCCAAGGTCACGATACTACAGAACAGACAGAGAGACACAAAGGCACTATGTAGCAAACCGACGATACAGATTTTTTTATTTATCATTTCCTCGACTGGATTAGTTTTACACGCAGTGGTAGCGCTGCTGCCTCGCAGTTAGGAGACCCGGGTTCGCTTCCCGGGTCCACCCTGCGTGGAGTTTGCATGTTCTCCCCGTGTCTGCGTGGGTTTCCTCCGGGCGCTCCGGTTTCCTCCCACGGTCCAAAGACATGCAGGTTAGGTGGATTGGCGATTCTAAATTGGCCCTAGTGTGTGCTTGGTGTGTGGGTGTGTTTGTGTGTGTCCTGCGGTGGGTTGGCACCCTGCCCGGGATTGGTTCCCTGCCTTGTGCCCTGTGTTGGCTGGGATTGACTCCAGCAGACCCCCGTGACCCTGTGTTCGGATTCAGCGGGTTGGAAAATGGATGGATGGATGGATGGATTAGTTTTACAAAGGTTGCTTAATACAAGATGCGCTTTGATTGCTGTGGACTGCTTGTAATCAAACATCTCATATATTAACCTAAACGTTTTTTTTTAAGTGTCATATTAACATTTGCATTGTATTTTTAATGGAAAGACAACCGCGGTCAGTTCTGAAGACTTGCAATTGGGGCATTAATTTGAAAAACGGGCACAATTCGCCGAGGCTCTTTAGAATTCCTTTCTTTTGCTATGCTGTTAACACGCTGTGCGCAACGATAGTTTTGAAATTCTTCACTCCAGAGTCCCTTCAAAACCTTTTCTGCCGATAAGCGCAGGCTGTCTAGGTGAAGGTCTGCTCCATGGGTGATTTCAGGCTTTTCATAATGGAATGAGGATCCTTTCAAAAACGATGTAAAAATGCCAGTGTGGACGGAGATCGTCTTTGTTTAAAAGCTCCTCTGTAAAATGAAAACAATGAAGTTTGAATGTAGTCTCAGGCGATAAACTTCTTGTCTTCTGGATCCAACAAAAAACAGAAATTTTAGATATTCGAGAATTTCTTTTGCCGTAAGTGAAGCAGCGCAATGAAATGTTTTTGAACATCTTTAAAGAAGGATAATAAAAGCAGAGCACTTTGCAATTAAAACATGTGAGCTCTCTGTCGACATACTTGTATAGCTCAGTGCTAATTTCAGTTGCTAAAAATCAATGCCATCACGTTGTGAGAAGAATGAGTCTCCAGACATTATAAAGGTTTGGGGCAGCCACTTGTAAATTATATCCATCCATCCATTTTCCAACCCGCTGAATCCGAACACAGGGTCACGGGAATCTGCTGGAGTCAATCCCAGCCAACACAGGGCACAAGGCAGGGAACCAATCCTGGGCAGGGTGCCAACCCACCGCAGTTGTATATTATATCCCAGCTGCAAAAGTTTGAAATGAATGGCGTCCCTTGATCCGTAAGGACCTCTTTAGGGATGTCGGCACGCTCAAAGACCCCTACAAGTTCCCGTGCGATTACTTTTGATGTGGCTGAGCGCAGAGGAATATCCTCAGGATATCGAGTAGCATAATCAACGAGGACTAATATATATTTATGTCCTCAGGCTGAGGGCTCTAAGGGTCCTATAATGTCGACCCCAATTCTCTCAAAGGGAACATCAATCAGGGGAAGGGGAACAAGAGGAGCTCGGCCCCTTCTAGGAATTTGCCGTAATTGACAGTCTGGTCAAGAGCCGCAAAAACAGCGAACCTCCTCATTAATTCCCGGACAAAAAAATCGGAGCTTAATCTGCACTAGTGTAATTCACAGACTTTCCATCGGTAAATTTGTGGGATTAACAACAGCTTTCTCACCTCCCCCTCATGCTCAGCTATTCAATATAATAGGTCGTTTTCTATCACAAAGTGAGGACCCCCCTGTGGCATTGGCTGATGAGTGCGTTGGCCATTAACATGTACTGCTGCATCTTTTGCATGTTTCAGGGAGTCATCATTCCACTGCTCCCTTTTGAAAGAAGCCAGCGTTTCTCTGAACTGAAAGTGCATTTCAGAGAGAGGGTCCGGTCTGACCTCAAGGGGCAGGAATTTCTCACATTTCTTTGGTGATGACGTGTCTGCCTGTGACGGCCCAGGAACCTCCCCGTCTACCTCTTGGACTTCTGCATCTCTCTCCGCTGGCTGATTACACGGCATGGAGACAGCTGAAGTTGAGTCATCCCCGTCTATAGCTAGGCCTAAGGTTTTTTCTGGGAGTAGTAATTAGTATGCTGCTTTTAATGTTTGACCACTCCCTCCCCAGAATCACCGCAAAAGGTGGACTTGGTAGGACCACCACGGGGATTTTTTTTAGCAATCATATTTAGGAAGCGGAGCCTGCACCAAGTTACTCCTGACCCCCGGACACACTCCCCACCCGGAAACTCGGCCCCAGTGCTATCTCACCTGGTTATTTCTTTGGTCCCATCCCATTGTCTTCAGGGAACCAATATCCTGCCGACTACGCCACTGTGAGAAGAATGAATCTCCAGACATTATAAAGGTTTGAGGCAGTCACCTGTATATTATATCCAGTCCAAAACAGAACTGAATACTTGGAGGTAAGATGGCGGTTTTAAGGGCTGGGGGAGAAAATGATGTCATCTACGTTTACTGGAACCGGAAGTGACATCGTCAGAGGTGCCAGAGCCGGGAGTGACATCATCAGAGGTGCTGGGACCCAACGAGATTTCACGGGAATGGTCTGCAAGGAACTGAGAGAGACAGTCAGCAAACTCTGACACCCCCTGGTGTGGTGTAGTATTACATTTACTAAGGCCCTTTAGCTGTCTCCTACTCACACGTGTGTGACAATGTGTAGGTTGAACCAAAGTGATGAACAAAAACAGAAACTGCTGAGTAGAATAAAACTGGGCAGAAATGGCCAGACTAAAAGGGTGAATCTGCCATATATGTGGCGTTTTAACCCACAAATTGTACGCTATGCATGGTAAAGGGGAGCATGGAGAAAAGACACAAGGTGGTCACCATAATCATCAAGGTCTCCCAGCAAGCAGACAGCTCTTTTCAGGTAAGCTCTCCAAGTTCTTCTGCAGAAGCAAAAACAGACAGAGAAGCTATTAACACGGTGGTCAGCCATAGAAACCGCAAACTAGAAATACATTCAACTTACTTCGCTTCTAAGATATCCAGCACCACTAATATCATAGAAACCACTGGAGCCCTAGTACTCCCATAGTCTTGGTAAGACTTATGAAAAGTGTCCTTCATGGAAGAGTTGTATCCAAAAAAGTCATTCCTCAGATGTGGAAATAAAGCTAAATGGCTCACCTGCACACCAAACCAGAAGAACTTGGTGGCAGAAAACTGAGGGGTCCAAATTCAAAACTGACGGCTCTAATAAAATTCAGTTTGTCTGCTGAAGTGCTGGAGAACGATACAGGGATGCAGCACGGTGGAGGTACCCCCACAGGTTAGGGGCTGCATTTCCAAAAATGGAGTATATGATTTGATAAAAATTGTTGGCCAGACACTCTGCTGAGAAGTACAGGCAGCTCCTCACATCCATTATGGAATAGCATCGCCAGTTGAGTTTTATTGGTTGCTTTTCTTAAAGTTGAATTATCATTTTTCATGTGTTGAGGTTTCTCTTAGAATTGTATGTTATTTATTTATTTATTTTTTATTCTGACCCATTAAATGTGAATTCATTACCTGTGACTTGTGGGTAGAGTCTCAGGAGGCGGGGCCATCATGACATCACCACGGCTGGGTACACCTGCTGCCTTTTTATTTCTAGCCAGAAACTCAGCAGTGGAGCATTGAGTTTAATGGAGTCAGCTCATTGAGTGTTGTATTGCTTGATATTTTTGGTATTATTTGGATTCTTTCTTGCTTTGTTCTTGGATTGGCTTCTGAATTTAAGTTTTGCCACTTGTTTTCCTCATAATTTAATTTTTTTCCCTATTTTTGCTAATTTTGCTCTTGGTGTTATTAATAAATTCTTTATTTGCATACATTTATCATTGCCTTTATTGTCTACAAGCCAGAGGTTTAAGGTCACCTTCTCTCTTGTAGGGCATTTTGAAATATTTTTTGTCCATTTTCTTTTTTTGTATTTTGAACTTTTTTAAGCCAGCTCCATCTTTTGGGCCAGTGTAGGCCAAAGCTAGCAGGTAGTAGTTGGGGGACTAGCTGGATTGGGGTAAGCCTCTTCTGGACTGGCCAGTAAAACTCCTTGCCTACATTTGTGGCTCATTTTGTGGGCCTCACACCTTTTGGCTGTGTCTTAGACTCCATTTCATTATTATTAGTATCCATCCATCCATCCATTTTCCAACCCGCTGAATCCTAACTACAGGGTCACGGGGGTCTGCTGGAGCCAATCCCAGCCAACACAGGGCACAAGGCAGGAACCAATCCTGGGCGGGGTGCCAACCCACCGCAGGACACACACAAACACACCCACACACCAAGCACACACTAGGGCCAATTTAGAATCGCCAATCCACCTAACCTGCATGTCTTTGGACTGTGGGAGGAAACCGGAGCGCCCGGAGGAAACCCACGCAGACACGGGGAGAACATGCAAACTCCACGCAGGGAGGACCCGGGAAGCGAACCCAACTGCGACTCCCAACTGCGAGGCAGCAGCACTACCCACTGCGCCACCGTGCTGCCCGGTGGATTAATAAACATTTAAAAAAGAAGATGCAAAGGAAAAAACTGCTTTTTAAGGCATATAAGACTAATGACTGCAAAGTGAATCGTAGAGCGTATGAGAACATGAGGGCAACCATTAAGAAGGATATCAGGAAGGCTAAAAGACAGTTGGAGAGGAATATAGCAGATAAGGTGACAGACGACCCTAAGAGATTCTTTCATTATTATTAAAGTAAAAGGGAAAACAGCAAGGTTAAAAGTGAAATATTCAAAAAAGAAATTCACACTACATTTGATTGTGTTTATATCCAAATCATGAATACTGAATGAACTGTTGCCCGGGTATTTAAGGCATCTTGCTGATGATATTAGTTGCAGTGACATTCAAAATCAACTGTGAGCAGCATCACAGTAACAGAAATCATAACACGGTGATGTCCATATGCAAAACAAAAATAAAATTGTGGCACCATGAAATAATAACAACGTGCTAGACGCAGGCATTGTGGCGTAGTGGTTAAGGCCATGGACTCAGTGTGTGACCCTGAATAAGTCACTTGACCTGCATGTGCGCCAATTGGAAAACCAAAATAAATGTTGTACGTTGCCTTGGATAAAGGTATTAGCCAAATAAGTAAATGCAAAGGTAAAAGCATTACAAAAACAAAAGAATTGTGCAGAAATGTTCCATGTAGGGACGGCACACTGGCGCAGTGGGTAGCGCAGCTGCCTCGCAGTAAGGAGACCCGTCTGGGTTCACTTTCCGGGTCCTCCCTGCGTGGAGTTTGCATGTTCTCCTCGTGTCTGCGTGAGTGTCCTCCCACAGTCCAAAGACATGCAGGTTAGGTGCATTGACGATTCTAAATTGTTCCTAGTGTGTGGGTGTGTGTAGGTATGTGTGCCATGTGGTGGGCTGGCGCCCTGCCCGGGGTTTGTTTCCTGCCTTGCGCCCTGTGTTGGCTGGGGCTGACTCCAGCAGACCCCTGTGACCCTGTAGTTAGGATATAGTTGGATAATGGATGGATATATATATATATACATATTTATGTATATATATATATATGTGTATATATATATATATATATATATATATATATATATATATATATATATATATATATATATATATATGTATATGTATATATATGTATATGTATATATATATGTATATGTATATATATATATATATATATATATATATATATATATATATATATATATATATATATATATATATATATATATATATATATATGTACAGGGTATATATACTGTATGTATATGTATATATGTATATGTTGAGGGGTGGGAATAAGTAGGTTTACAGTTTTTCATATGCCAAAAGACATGCAGGTTATGATTATTCCAAAAGCTTTATCAACTCAATAGCTCTATTAACTTTATTAACTCAAAAGGTTGTCACAGTGGCACAGTGCATTTAGTGCTAAAATTACCTAAAAATATATATGTTTCGCATAGTCACAACTGTGAACCTACTTTTACCCATCACTATATATATATAAATATATATATTTATTTATATATATTGTAACAAAGGCACTATATGGGCGCCTGACCCGACACACTCACACCAGAGGCATGTTAAAATAAATACACTTTTATTTTGCTTAACCTGTAGGGCACGTCTTCCCCTTAATCCCCACAGGCACAACCCACAAAGGTTGCTGGGCCTTTTTATATAGTAGTCCACCTGGAAGTGCCCCAGGTAGTTGATTGCTGAGTTCCAGCTGCACTTCCCGGTGTGGCGAATATGCTGCCCAGATGGGCTCAGGTGTCCCAGCTGCAGTAACCCCTGGTGGTACCTGTGGGACCCAACAGGGCTGCACCCAACTCCAATTCCCATGGAACCCTGCGGGAAACCAAGGCACCGCTCCAACCCAGGGGGTCAGCCATCTAGCGTCCAGGGGGAGGTATTGCAGGTATATACAGTACATACTAGGGGGTTCCGCCCCCTTCCCACTTCGCTCCTGCACCCCTGGGTTTGGTTAACTGGATAAACAATTTAAAGTGATTGTTATTTTTGTATATGAGTTATTGCCCCAGGGCTGCTTGTGCCGCGCTGCATGATCTGCATGTCGCGCTGCACGTCGTTCATTTAAAAGCCTGTACAGCAGCCGTCCTTTAAGCCAGCTGCTGCTTTAAAGCCTTACAATATCTACATACTTCTGACAAATCATCTATGTGCATATAGTCAATCTCTTTTTGCTGTTCCGTTATTTCACTGAGTAATAATTTCCATTTGTTTGTGCTAATGCAATTTTTATTATCTTTTTTTTTGATACTTTTGAATTTTGCTACTTTTGTATTCTTTAACTTGTTCTGCATGTGTATCGCACCAACGTTTTTGAACGTCATTATGAAGTCTTTTATTTCTGACCCTGATTTGACCTACAAGCTTATCAATTCCCCTTGGTTCGAGATAATTATTACTTTCCTTATTTTATGAATTTGCACATAGATTATTATTGTTCTCTTGTGCATCCTTTGTTGCCTTCTTTTCTCTGCGATGCTTTTGTTTCTCTTTTCGACGCACTGCTCTTTCTTCTTCGCTTAGTCGTTAACGTGCCATCTAGAACGTATAACATTTTAAAGAGCTTGTAGCACATGAAATGTGTCTGCTGAAATCATTCCAACAACTGTGAGGTTAGATGTCCGTGAACTTGTTTTAAATTGTCTGAAAGTTGGGCGTGACGTGCAAAAGTCACCGTCTCATGGCTCTTGCTTTCTAAGGTAATAATGTCTAGTTTCGCGTGACGTCAAAGTGTCTCTCCGAGATGATCACGTCTCGCGTGACATCAAACTGTCTTCCTAAGATGATCACGTCTTGACGCAAATGTTTTTATATAATAGATATATATTAGTCACACACGTGCACATGGGAGGCAGCTAAAGGGCTTGAGTAAGGGCAGTTCCGAGGCATGCCGGGATGTGATAGAGTGCACTGACTCTTTTTCTCCCTTTCCTGCAGACCATTCATGGGAGATTCCACCTGGCCTTCTTGACGTCACTTCCGTGACCGAGCCTATGAAAGAAGACCTTGACGGCTCCGGCCCCTGTGATGTCACATCCGGGCTCGAGCCTATGGCTGAAGACCTTCCTGATCTCACTGCCTGTCTTCCCCTTTAATATCCTCCACCTTTTCCCTATTCCCTCAGTTCTGTTTTGGACTCAGTTTTGTGCACAGTAGTGCAATCAGTTACTTCAATTTGCAGCCAGGAAACCAAATACGCGGGTGGCTGCCCCAAACCTTGCTATGGCTCTTTGTGGCTTTTGTGACAATATGTATACATCTTTGTTTTAGTAAAAGCTTCAATCTCTAACAAATATATTCCCAGGGAGTGTACGCCCCCCTCTGGATACACCTGGATACACCAGATAAGAAGGAGCACAATGTCCCTGCTGCTACACATCTCAATGCCTGTGTTGAGTCTTACTGGTTTTCTTTGGGTTTCCCAGTTTCCACCCACATCCCACTGACGAATGCAAATAGCAATATCTCTATTTAGAAACAGATCTTCATTCCTTTCAGGGTTTTTCCTGCTTTATGCCCAATGCTGCCTACACAGCGTCTCAGTAAAGCTGTTCATGGATGAATTAATGTAAACTGAATTGCCGATGTTTTATCTGCTTGACGGGATGAGTGTGACCTGGATAAAGTACAAATGATCCCCTTGTGATATGTCGCTCTCTGTTCTCTTTCATTCCAGAGAAGGTCCAAGCTGAGATTGACAGTGTATTGGGCCAAACTCATCTGCCGTCGATGGAGGACAAAATCAACATGCCATACACCGAGGCAGTAGTTCATGAGATCCAGAGGATGGGCGACATTGTCCCTCTGAACCTTTTTAAAATGACAGTGGAGGACATGACAATTGGAGGATATGCAATTCCAAAGGTGATCTCATAAAATAATTAAATGAAATACTCTGTGGACTGGGGCGGCACTGTGGCACAATGGAAGCACTGCAGTAAAGAGACCTGGGTTCGCTTCCCGTGTCTGTGTGGGTTTCCTCTCACAGTCCAAAGACATGCAGGTTAGGTGCATTAGCGATTCTAAATTGTCTCGAGTGTGTGCTTAGTGTGTGTGTGTGTGTGTGCCCTGTGGTGGGCTGGTGCCCTGCCCAGGGATTTGTTCCCGCCTTGTGCCCTGTGTTGGCTGGGATTGGTTCCAGTAGACCCCCATGACCCTGTGTTAGGATATAGCGAGTGGACAATGACTGACTGACTGAGTGACTCTGTAGACTAAAATTTAAATTCACTCAGGTTGCATTTGTTTTTTGGGCCCACTGACCATTGAGGCTACTAGGAAGCTGAACATCTATTAATAAATGGCTTAACAATGGATGTCTTTCTAGTTCATATTTTAACACCACTACGTGACGTGTTGCAATTCCATGAAGATTTAGCGGCGCCAGTGGAGCACTGGGAGTCGGAAACGAAAGTTGACCTGTCTGCCAGAGTATAGCAACTGTAAGAAGTAACAACGCTAACAAATTAAAGTGTGCCCAATCATAACAAATGGTGTCAGCTAGCGCTCTGCACTGCATTTTCGTCTCATCCAGTCCAGGGGCATCGTTTGTAAAACTTTGCGTGGTTTTCACAAAAATCAGCAAAATTAAGCTTTAAAATAAACTGACACTCGGTATAAATAAAAATCATCTTGTAAGTGTGCGCCCGGGAACGCACCGCCATGGTAAATCAACCTCATATATATGCAATCGCGATGCTACAGAAGGTCATTGGCTAGTAGAGCAACCACCTGACGCATCGAGACCCCGCCCCCAGCATTGAAGAGTACAGTATCTTGTAGTGATGGGCGATACTGCTCATTTTCTTTTCAATCTGATTTCCGGGTGATACTGAGGGCAGTATAGTGATGTCTTGCAAGAATGGTTACTCTTCTGTAAAAACGTTCAGTATTTGTGAACATCAAAAAGTCACATTTCAAAGACTTTGCATTGGTAAACTATTACATGTAGCGCTGCTGCATCGCACTAAGGAGACCTGGGTTCACTTCCCGGGTCCTCCCTGCGTGGAGTTTGCATGTTCTCCCCGTGTCTGCCCCGGTTTCCTCCCACAGTCCAAAGACATGCAGGTTAGATAGATAGATAGATAGATAGATAGATAGATAGATAGATAGATAGATAGATAGATAGATAGATAGATAGATAGATAGATAGATAGATAGATAGGTTAGGTGCATTGGCGATCGTAAATTGTCCCTAGTGTGTGCTTGCTGTGTGTGTGTGTGCCCTGTGGTGGGCTGGCACCCTGCCCAGAGATTTGTTCCTGCCTTGTGCCCTGTGTTTGCTGGGATTGGCTCCAGCAGACCCCCATGACCCTGTGTTAGGATATAGCGGGTTGGACAATGACTGACTGACTGAGTGACTCTGTAGACTAAAATTTAAATTTATCTCAGTTTGCATTTGTTTTTTGGGCCCACTGACCGTTGAGACTACTAGGAAGTTGAGCGTCTGTTAATAAATGGCCTAACAATGGATATCTTTCTAGTTCATATTTTAACACCACTATCATATAGAAGAATTTTTAAAACAGCATTTTTTTCTGCACCTCAATGTGAAACGATATTCACATTAAAACATCAACATATTTCTTGATAAAACTGTATTTGTACTCTTGTACGTTCTTTTGTACTCATTTCTTTTTTTGAGGCATGTAAAGTGACTGCTGTTTTTGTCTTCAGGATACGGCCGTGCTCATTAATCTGAACTCGATCCTCAAAGACAAGAGCGAGTGGGAGACCCCCAACACTTTCAATCCTGCCCACTTTCTCACCCCTGATGGGAAGTTCCGACGAAGGGAGGCCTTTATGCCTTTCTCTGCTGGTAATGTAAATTTTATTTTTGCAATCGTTAAATGGAGATGGGGCTTCCATTTTTTTTTTCTTCAAATAAGAATAACCTCCTTGTGTTTCTTAATTTTGTGTGCTTACCAGGGTCTTCTTGCACGCTTATTGTCTTAATGACTAAAAGAAGTCTTGTTTGTGAACAATGTCTGGCTGTCTGTACCCCCTTACTGTATATGCTAGTCAGGGGTTCCCAACTTTTTCTACGCCCCACATTCCCTACAAATGTAATATCACATCTGAAGATGAAGAAGTCAAATTTCTCACTTTTAAACCACAGATTGAACCACATACAGTACTGCGGATGAACAAACTGAATTAGACAAATAAGCTTTTCAACGTGAAATTTAACATAAATTGAGCAAGTTACGTTTATAAGTCTCCATAATCTTGGAAATGTGTTCCCTGTGAAGCTTAGACACTCAATTGGCAATCCAGGAATTGAACTCTCCTGTAAAGCATCAAGCACTGCGAGGAAATTACACACATTAGAACATTAGGAAAATTCATACTGTCTACCACAGTACTTGGTCACTTATTCCAAGTGTCTGTGGTTTTCGCTGCGAAAAAAAACTTCCTAAAGGTTGTGTGAAATTTACCCTTAAGTTTCATCATTTTAAACACTTCAGTCATGGCACCTCTTAATCTTCTTTTGTTTAAACTGTAAAGGCTCAGCTCTTTTAATCTTTCCTCATAACTCATTCCCTGTAGCTCCCCATAAACACCCTAGCCGCTCTTCTCTGGACCTTCTCTAGTGCTGCTATGTCCTTTTGGTAGCCTGGAGACCCAAACTGCACACAGTTGGTTTTGTCCGTTTATAGGAGATGGACGTCTGAAGCAGAGCTCTGCTAGCAGCGGCTTTATTTTCCCACGTATTTCATATTATTTAGAGGTATCCTGTATTTAACCCGACCAAGGAACTTCCACTACAATATACAATATACAAGCATGAGTAACAAGAAGAAAAGTCAGAAAGAACCGGAAAAGAAACTTAAAGCTGCATCGAAGTCCGGACAGACTTCCGGCCTGAGTGCAATTGTAAGGTATGGCATCACGGAGACTGACCTGGAACAGGCAGAAGAGTGCGCAGAATTCCTGGGGCCCCGCTCCATTGTATCGTCTCCAGTCGAGAGTGAAAATGGGAGCGAAGGCGCAAGTGATACAGGTCGCGAGGGATCGCCGATTTCTGGGGATCATTCGAGACTAGAAAGGGCTCTGCAGGACGTGCTCTCATCTACTCATCGCGAGCCTGTAACAGGAGCTGCATTTTCACTTGCGGAGCACGAAAGCAGAAGCGAACTGTCCGAACTGAAAGAGATGATCGCTACACAGATAGCTACACAGAAAGAGATGAACACTACACTGGCCACTGCCATGGTTACGGCCATGAATGAGCTTAAGAAAGATAACACAAATGATCTTAAGAAGGTGGCCACTGAGCTCAAGAAGGATAACAAAGATAAGGAAACGCGTCTATTTGAACGTTTCGACGTGAACTTTAAAGGCATGTTGGAGAAATTAGTGGAACACATTGAAGAAACTAACTCCAAACTGAAAAGGCTTGATGATCATATTAATGACGTTTCAGATCAGCTGGAAGACGTTAAGCAGGGACTCATGGCTCGAGTGGAAACAGCGGAACAAATGGCATCTAACGCCGATGAAAAAGCCACAGCTGCGAACTCGGAATACAAAAAACTTGGAGACAGACTTGCAGCCCTGGAGGATGGGTGCAGAAGAAATAATATAAGAATTGAGGGTATACCTGAGAAACGAAAAAGCTCAAGCCCAGTGAAATTTGCAGTAGAATTACTGTCTAAAATAATTGGAGATGACTTTAAACTCGACAATGAGATAGCCACGGCTTATCGCACAAAGATACCAAGCGCCTTTAAATCTAGGTCTTTTATTGTCCGCCTCGAACGACTAAGATGTAAGCTCGATGTGATGGCACTTCTCAGACACAAGCAAGAGATTATATTCGAAAATAATCTTATTCGTATTTTTCCCGACTTCTCACCATCAACAGCTGCAAAACGCAGATCCTACAACGACATTAAAAGGATGCTACGGGAAGCCGATATCAAATACAGCCTCTTGTATCCTGCCAAACTGAAAGTGGAAGTTCAAGATGGACATTATATCTTCTTCAGCAAAGAAGAAGCTGAAAAAGAATTAAAGAAGCTGTTTCCGACACTTTTTTGAAAGTTAATTAAAATTAAAGAGCCGTATTCTATCAAGGCACGGGAAAGACCTATGATCTGATCGCTGGATCCATGTTTAAAGAGACTGGTATTATAATTATACATCTCTTATTTTCTTTTTTTTTTTTTTTTTTTTCTTTTTATCTGGACTTTATATGTTATATGTTTATGTTTTAATCAGAGTTATAGAGTTATAGACGTGAGTGTGAAAATGTGGAAGTGATTAAAGTAGGATTCGTTTTATTTATTTATTTTTTTATTCCTTTTTTTTTTTTTTTTTTATTTATTTATTTATTTTTTTTATTTTACTATACCTTAAAGTAGACTGTTTAACTTCATACCCTTGGTTTAATGCTTGTTCTACTATTTATACAATTACCATTATACTATTACAGTAGGAATTACCAGGTTTATCCTAGACTAGTTTTTAAAATCACTCCCAGGGTTGTTTTTTTTTTTTTTTTTTTTTTTTTTTAATCTTAATATCTTAACTTAAAAGCGCTGAAGATTATTTCAAGTTTAAATATTGTTAATGAGAACATTTTCGGCAGATAGTATTAAGGATTTAACTGTAAAAGATATCTCTGTTTTAATTCTGTATCGCCGCTGCAGGGTGGGGTTTGTTTTGTTTTGGACATGCTCTGTCTCTTCGTATGTCAGAGGACTGGAACATCGCGAAGTGGGGTCTAGCCTCATGTGGGGAGGCAAAATGGGGGGGTGGGGGGATAAAGGGGGGAGAGAAGGAGAGCAGGTTATATTTAATCTGTTCTTATAATCCTTATAATTATAAATATCAATGCAGCAACAGGCTAACATGCAACAACTCCTGGGGAATCTTGAAACTAAGATTAAAACTGCCATATTACCAATTAAAACTATAAAATGACATTAAAAACTCAGAATCAATGTCTCCATGATGGGACAGTTAACTTTGTGAGCTGGAATGTTAAAGGCCTGAATCACGAATTAAAGAGAAAGAAAGTATGCTCTCACCTAACAGGCTTAAACGCTAAAATAGTATTTTTACAGGAGACCCACTTACTAACCAAGGATCAGTTCAGACTACAAAAAGACTCGACTGGCCAAATGTTCCATTCTAGCTTTATAAAGAAAACTAGAGGGGTGGGAATTCTCATACATAGAACAGTTCCATTTGTAGAATCAGAGGTAGTGTTGGACCCTGAAGGGAGATATGTGATGGTCATAGGCAACTTATATAACAGTAAAATGATTTTGATAAATGTTTATGCACCCAATGTTGATGATAAGGAATTCATGCAAAATCTATTTGCATCCATTCCCAATGTGAACACTCATAAAATTATAATGGCTGGGGACTTTAATTGTGTTTTAAATCCACTCTTAGATAGGACTCCTGTGACAGGGGGGACGACATCTAATACTGCAAAGATAATTACACAGTTTTTAAATGATCACAACTTATCAGACCCCTGGAGGTTTCTTAACCCAAACTCAAGAACATATTCGTTCTACTCACCAGTGCATTATAGCTACTCAAGAATTGATTATTTTTTTATAGATAATAATTTCCTGCCTACAATTAGATCATGCAAATATGACACAATTGTTATCTCTGACCATGCCCCTCTAGTCTTGGAGCTAAAATCAATAAGCCCCTCGTACTCACCTCGCAGATGGCGTCTTAACCCTCTTTTATTGGCAGACGAGAACTGCACAGAATTTATATCCAAACAAATCAGCTTCTTCCTAGAGACAAACACGTCTACAGAGGTTTCTGCAGGAACACTCTGGGAAACTCTAAAGGCCTTCCTAAGAGGCCAGATTATTTCATATCTTTCCCATAGAAATAAATTAGAAACCAAGAAAGTGTCAGAGCTAAGAAATGAAATTACTAGAATAGATGAAGAACAAGCCAGGCGTCCAAGTGAAGCTCTTTACAGGAAAAGGCAGGCCCTGCATACAGAACTTAACATCTTAACAACTAAAGAAACTGAACAACTTATTTATAAGTCTAGACAGCATTACTATGAACACGGAGAAAAAGCTAATAAGCTTTTAGCTCAACAAATTCATAAACAAGAAGTTCACAATGCAATACCAGTAATCACCAACAAGAATGGAGAAGAAATCATCGACCATAATAAAATAATGCACACATTTAGAGATTACTATAAGTCTTTATATTCCACTGAGCCCAAAGAAGACAACACGCAATCTAATGCATTTCTGGATAATTCACAAATACCACAAATAGATGCTTTAAGTGCTGAGGAACTAGATAAACCTCTAACGCTAACAGAATTACTAGACGCCATAAAGTCACTACAAAGCGGGAAATCATCAGGCCCTGATGGTTACCCCGTAGAGTTTTATAAGAAATTCTCCACTCAGCTAGCTCCACTCTTATTGGTAACATTTACAGAAGCTAAAGTCCACCAAATACTACCTCAAACATTTCGACAAGCATTAATCACCGTCTTTCCTAAACAAAATAAGGACTTGTTACAATGTGCATCATATAGACCAATTTCACTCCTGAATAATGATGTTAAGATACTCTCAAAAATCCTATCTAGAAGGATGGAGAAAGTGCTGCCCTCGGTAATATCACAAGATCAAACTGGATTTATTAAAGGCCGACATCTATCTTCAAATCTCCGACGCTTGTTTAATGTTATATATTCACCAGCAAAATCAAACACCCCAGAGATATTACTATCATTAGACGCAGAAAAGGCATTTGACATGATCGAATGGAATTACCTTTTCACTGCATTGGAGAAATTTGGGTTTGGCCCGAATATTTGTGCTTGGATTAAACTACTGTATACCAGTCCAGAAGCTTCAGTTTGTATTAATAAAATTTGCTCAGACTACTTTAAACTAGAACGTGGTACCAGACAAGGATGTCCCTTGTCGCCACTGTTGTTTGCAATCGCTATTGAACCACTGGCGGTTCACTGCCGAAATTCTCATCAGATAAAGGGGATTGTCAGAGAAGGACTGGAACAGAAAATTTCTCTATATGCAGATGATATGGTCTTATATATATCGGACCCAGAAAACACTGTCCCTGCTGTTTTAACAGCACTAACAGAATTTCAAAAGATATTTGGTCTTAGAATTAATCTGAATAAAAGTATACTCTTTCCAGTGAACTCACAAGCATATAATATTAGATTAGACACCCTACCTTTTACCATAGCAGATCAGTTTAAATACCGAGGGGTAAATATCACAAGTAAACATAAAGCTCTTTATCAACAAAATTTTGGCGTCTGTATGGAAAAAATTAAGCAAGACTTGCATAGATGGTCAACCCTTCATCTCACTCTAGCCGGAAGAATTAACATTGTTAAGATGAATATCCTTCCTAAACTTCTCTTTTTATTTCAAAACATTTCAATATATATCAATAAATTGTTTTTTAAACAGTTAGATTCAATAATAACCTCATTCATTTGGAACTCAAAACACCCACGTATCCGAAGAGCGACCCTACAAAGACCTCAGGCAGAAGGTGGCATGGCTTTACCTAATTTTCAGTTTTATTACTGGGCAGCAAACATACAAGCCATAAAAACCTGGACACAAATAAATGCACATACACAGGCTTGGTCCGCAATAGAAGTAAAATCCTGTAGTACTTCTTTATATTCCCTGCTCTGCTCTCCAATAAATGAAAGTTATCGCAAATATACTAATAACCCAATTGTGCTTTACTCACTCAGAATATGGAACCAAATTAGGAAGCATTTTAAGATGGAAAATCTTTTATCAGTGGCACCTCTGCAAGGGAACCACCTCTTTCAACCTTCGCAAGTATATCCAGTTTTTAATACCTGGAAAAGTTTTGGGATTAAAATGCTCAGAGATCTTTATATAGACAACATATTTACATCTTTTGAACAATTACGTTCAAAATTTAACCTCCCAGCTACACATTTCTTTTACTATCTTCAAATTAGAAATTTTGTTAAACAGAAATTGCCCGATTTCCCCCACCTTGCACCCTCCACAATGCTGGAAAAAATACTGCTCAATTCCGAGGAAACAAACACTATTTCCGCAATATATAAAATCTTATTAGAGTCCCTACCTTTCAAAGATCCAAGAGGACATTGGGAAGAAGATCTCTTAATCAATATATCAGAAAAGGAGTGGAAGGTAGCAAAGCAGGGAATTCACTCGAGTTCTATATGCGCAAAGCATAGAATTATTCAACTAAAAATTATATATCGAGCTCATCTGTCTCGCTTAAAACTGTCCAAAATGTTTCCAGGCCAGGATCCAACCTGCAAGCACTGCAACCAAGCTCCTGCCTCACTGGGTCACATGTTCTGGGCCTGCACCAAACTAACATCATTTTGGACAAAAATTTTTAAGTGCTTCTCAGACAGCCTTAGTATCACAATCCCTCCTAACCCATTAACAGCTGTGTTTGGTGTCCTTCCAGATGGACTTGAATTGGAGAAGGACAAACAAACGGTGATTGCATTCACTACACTCTTGGCACGCAGACTTATTTTGTTAAATTGGAAGAATCCTAATTCTCCTCTTATAAGTCAGTGGGAAACTGATGTTTTATATTATTTGAAATTGGAAAAAATCAAATTTTCAGTTAGAGGATCTGTACAACATTTTTTCAAAACTTGGCAGGATTTAATCAATATTATTTTAGAATAAGAGAATTAACTATTATTGCATTTAACTCCCTTCTCCATCTCTTATTTATATAGATATTTACTTCTCCCCTTCTTTTGTCTAATGTTGCCTTATTAAAAAGCTTAAAGAAATTTTCCTTTAGCTAAGCTCTCCTTCTCAGGGATGGGGTTTGATTTGTTTTCAAATTTGTTGGGTTATAAATTGATCTGTTTGTATGGAATGATTACAATGAAAATTAATAAAATAAAAATATTAACAAACTGCACACAGGACTCCAGATGAGTCCTCACCAGTGTGTTATAAAGCTTGAGCAGAACCTCCTGTGACTTGTACTGCACACATCAAGGCACTATATATAAACCTGCCATTCTGTTAGCCTTCTTAATGACTTCTGAACACTGTCTGGCAGTTGATAGTGACGAGTCTACTATGACTCCTAAATCCTTCTCATAAGGTGTACTCTCGATTTTCAGATCTCCCATTGTGTATTCAGACCTAACCTTAAATTTACTGACATTAAATTTCATTTGCCACAAAATCTGCCCAACCCTATGTGCTGTCCAAGCCCCTCTAATGATTCAACAGATTCTTGATTATCTGCTAATCTACATATCTTGGTATTATCTGCAAACTTAACCAGCTTGTTATTTATTTTTCTATACAAATAATTTATAAATATTAAAAATAGCAGCGGCCCTAGCACTGATCTGTGTGAAACACCACTCTTAACATTAGCCAGTTCAGATAAGGGTCCTTGCACCATCACCCTTTGCTTCCTGTGTCTGAGCTGATTCTGCACCCACCTAAAAACATCACCCTGAACTCCCACTTCTTTTAGTTTGATGCCCAACCTCTCATGTGACACCTCATCAAATGATTTCTGAAAGTCCAGATAAATAATATCATAAGCTCGACTTTGATCATATCCGTTTGTTGCTTCATCATTGAATTCCAGCATGTTGGTAAAACACAACCTCCCTCTTTTGAGCCCATGCTGACTGTTCAGAATAACTCCTGTCCTTGCCAGGTGTTGCCCAATCTTATTCTTTATCATTCCTTCCATTAATCTTCCTGTGATGCACATTAAGTGTACTGGCCTATAGTTGCTTGGATCTTCCCGGTCACCCTTTTTATGTAACAGGATAATATTTGCCATTTTCTAGGGCTTTGGACTCTGCCCAGTGTGCAGTGACTTCCTAAAAATATGTCTCAATGGTTTATATCTGTACTCGATAGCCTCCTTAACAACTCCATGATAAATATTATTGAGTCCTGGTGATTTGTTTGATTTTAGTGTATTTAATTTGAGCAGCACTTCTCCCTCTAGATAGATAGATAGATAGATAGATAGATAGATAGATAGATAGATAGATAGATAGATAGATAGATAGACATGGGAGGCACTATATAATAGAAAGACTTTAATAGAATGACTTTTTTAAGAAGGCGGTCTCAGGTGCAGAGAGACGGTTAGCAAGTCCTCTGCCCCCAAAGTCTGCGTGTCCCATGAAGGGCCAAACTCTCCAGGTCTCTTTCCTAACAATTAGAAACCACACAGTATGGCAACTTATCATTTGTTATTCAAAAATGAGATTTGCCACATTCTTCTTCTTCTTCTTCTGGCTGCCACCATTAGGGGTTGCCACAGAGGATCATCTTCTTCCATCTCTTTCTGTCCTTGTCATCTTGTTCTGTTACACCCATCACCTGCATGTCCTCTCTCACCACATCCATAAACCTTCTCTTAGACCTTCCTCCTTTTCTCTTCCCTGGCAACTCTATCCTTAGCACCCTTCTCCCAATATACCCCTGATCTCTCCTCTGCACATGTCCACACCAGCACAATCTCGCCTCTCTGACTTTGTCTCCCAACCGACCCACCTGAGCTGACCCTCTAATGTCCTCATTTCTAATCCTGTCTATCCTCGTCACACCCAATGCAAATCTTAGCATCTTTAACTCTGCCTAAGCATCCGGATGTGTGGTGTCCCGAAGTGGGTGTTAGCAATGGCCAATAGCCTACATACTTTGGGGAGTAGCAAAGGGCAGCCGCTCCATTACCACTGATGGCTGACATTTATTGTCTGCAGCACAATATTAAATTAAAGAGTGATAACAATGCAGGTATACAGACAGACAATAACTTTGTATAATGTTAACGTTTACCCCCCAGAGTGGAATTGAAGAGTCGCATAGTGTGGGGAGGAACGATCTCCTCAGTCTGTCAGTGGAGCAGGACGGTGACAGCAGTCTGTCTCTGAAGCTGCTCCTCTGTCTGGAGATGATCCTGTTCAGTGGATGCAGTGGATTCTCCATGATTGACAGGAGTCTGCTCAGCACCTGTCGCTCTGCCACAGATGTCAAACTGTCCAGCTCCGTGCTTACAATACAGCCTGCCTTCCTCACCAGTTTGTCCAGGCGTGAGGCGTCTCTCTTCTTTATGCTGCCTCCCCAGCACACCGCCGCGTAGAAGAGGACACTCGCCACAACCGTCTGATAGAACATCTGCAGCATCTTATTGCAGATATTGAAGGACACCAGCCTTCTAAGGAAGTATAGTCGGCTCTGTCCTCTCTTGCACAGAGCATCAGTATTGGCAGTCCAGTCCAATTTATCATCCAGCTGCCCAGCCAGATATTTATAGGTCTGCACCCTCTTCACACAGTCACCTCTGATGATCACGGGGTCCATGAAGGGCCTGGGCCTCCTAAAATCCACCACCAGCTCCTTGGCTTTGCTGGTGTTCAGTTGTAGGTGGTTTGAGTCGCACCATTTAACAAAGTCCTTGATTAGGTTCCTTTACTCCTCCTTCTGCCCACTCCTGATACAGCCCATGATAGCAGTGTCGTCAGAGAACTTTTGCACGTGGCAGGACTCCGAGTTGTATTGGAAGTCCAATGTATATAGGCTGAACAAGACTGGAGAAAGTACAGTCCCCTGCGGCGCTCCTGTGTTGCTGACCACAATGTCAGACCTGCAGTTCCCGAAACGCACATACTGAGGTCCGTCTGTAAGATAGTCCACAATCCATGCCACCAGGTATGAATCTATTCCCATCTCTGTCAGCTTGTCCCTAAGGAGCAGAGGTTGGATGGTGTTGAAGGCGCTAGAGAAGTCCAGAAACATAATTCTTACTGCACCACTGCCTCTGTCCAAGTGTGAGAGGGATTGGTGTAGCATGTAGATGATGGCATCCTCCACTCCCACCTTCTCCTGGTATGCGAACTGCAGAGGGTCGAGGGCGTGGCGGACCTGTGGCCTCAGGTGGTGAAGCAGCAGCCACTCCATGGTCTTCATCACATGTGACGTCAGAGCATCAGGCCGGAAGTCGTTCAGCTCTCTAGGACGTGATACCTTTGGGTGATGTTTGCAAGATGTTTTCCAAAGTCTTGGGACGCTCCCCTGTTCCAGGCTCGGGATGAAGATGCGCAGTAGAGGACTCCCCAGCTCCAACACACAGACCTTCAGCAGTCATGGTGATACTCCATCTGGACCCACTGCTTTGCTGGCACGAAGTCTCCTCAGCTCTCTGCTTACCTGGGCTGCTGTAATTTTGGGTGGGGGGAAACACTCTCCTATGATGGTATCTGCAGAAGGATGGGTGGAGGGTGCAGTACTCCAAGGTGAGAGTGGGTTAGGGTGGTCAAACCTGTTAAAGATGCACTCTACAATTTCCAAATCCCTCAGTACCTCCTTAGTAGTCCCTGTTACTGCTGGGAGATTATCCACTTTCTTACTTGTGAAGACCTCAGAAAAATACAAGCTAAGAGTGCCCACTATTTCACTGTCTTTATCTTTTAATTCCCCTTTACTAATCCTGATGCACTTCACCTCCTCCTTGACTGTTCTTTTACTACTAAAGTATTGAAAGTATTTCTATGGGCCGTCTTTTGCCTTATCTGCTATATTCCTCTCCAACTGTCTTTAAGCCTCCCTAAAATCTTTCTTAATGGTTGCCCTCATGTTCTCAAACGCCCTATATTTCACTTTGGAGTTATTAGTCTTATTTGACTTATTCATCTGTTTTTCCCTTTGCAGCATCTTTTTTAACTCTTTTTTAACCCACAATGGGGATTTTTAAAATTTCAGATTAATTCCAAATTTAGGTCTGTATCTGTCCTGCATTACATGTAAAACATTTTTAAACCTGTTCCACTGCTCCTCTACTGTCTCCACACTTAAAAGCTTATCCCAGATTTTCCTTCTTAGACTTTGAAGCATCTGCTCAAAATTAGCCCTATCAATGTTAAACCTAACGGTTTTAGTCTTTGCATCCGCAGTCTTACAAAATACTGAGAACTATATTATATTATGGTCACTTGACGTTAGTGATTCAATCACCTCTACACCCTCAATTCTACCCTAATTATTACAAAATACTTTCTCAGCGTTCAAGAGGTTTTGGGGACTGGAATGAAGCAACAGGTGCCAGAGAACTGCTAAGCAATGAAACTCAGTCGACGAGCTTTGTCCCTCCCCACCTATAACACCTGTCCTGCAGTTCAAACACAGTTAATATCGCTGCACTGCTGTGTGGACGATCACTTAGACAAGACAGCAGATGTGGTCATATAGCAGCTTTATTTTCACATCGTCACAGTGAACAGGTTTCAGAAAAGCAGGCAATCAATATTACATGACAGCGTCAGGGCTCTTCTGAACCCTGTTTATTGGGTGGAGCAAGTTTTTATACCCCTAGAATGCGTGATTTAATATTGATTATGAAAATGCAACAGTCAACACTTTATTATACACAATCCTTGAGCCCCTTCAATGCTCCTTGTGCAACTTGATTCCTTGGCTCCTTGTTATGGCGTTCAGATGTAAACAAAGGGAAAACGTGATAAGGCAGTCTCAGTGTGGAAGCTTAGACCTTGAGTCCTTCTGACAAATATTTTTTCTGTTTGCTCAATAAAGCATGTTTTTAAAGGTTACTTCTGCTTAACTCCTTAGACAAGGATTAGTACAAGGGAACGAAGAGAACATTCATCTTCCACAGCTGTCAGGACCACCAGCAGGAGAGATGAGCTGAGTGTGAGCAGCAGGTGTTGCATCCAATTCAGTGCCCCCTTTCCCAGCACCCTAGCAAAAAATGTTCATCAAATCTCAAAATCAGTGATGGTTTGCAATTTGGGCTTGCACAGAAGTCAATAATAGACCTCAACCTTCTCTACAGAAGAGTGCAAGGTCCAAATTCCATTCTCTTAATAAACGTTATTTGCCTTTAAGAACGCCACACCCACGGCAAGTAAACCACAAGAAAGCGGATTTCTGCACATCATGCACATTTGTGTACGCAATGCTTGATTCTTTTCATGTCACAGAACAGTAGCTCCAACTAATAAATGGCCTACAAATGATGGCACACTGCAAGACACCGAGTGCACCACGAGAAAGTCTGACAACACACCTCATTCAAAATGAGCAAAACATGCACATCGCACCCTTTGAAATGCAATCTCTCACCCCAGGTTGGGAATCCCTGTAGTTAAGGCCCACATAAAGATTTACTTACTAACCACATCTGAATTATAATTTGAATCTATAAAAATCATTATTACTGAATTTTTATTATTATTATTATTTTATTTTTTTCAGGAAAGCGATCCTGTCTGGGAGAACCACTGGCAAGAATTGAGCTCTTTCTCTTTTTTACATGTCTCCTGCAAAAGTTCACCTTTTGTGCCCCTGAAGGGACAAACCTGACATTGGATTCTATAAGTGGTTTTACACGTGCGCCTGTGCCATACAAAATCTGTGCCATCCCTCGTCATCAAATTGCTTGAGATTGGCTTTCCTGCGTTACTGTTTAGACATCAAAATACTTTTACGAGAATCTAGTTTTCTTCCTTTTTACATATTCATTATCTTAATTCTGAATCTATACGAGTGGCAAACTGTTACATTCCTTCAATTTACAAGAATGTGCAGTCAGAGAAATCAGATTTGAATTTCTTTCCAATTGCTTGGTCAGCTTAGAAAAGCTTTCTCTCTTTTGTTATTATACTATCCAATTACGTGATAACTAACACGTCGATTGCTTAGCCAAACTGCTTCTGTAGTAAGTGGAAGTTCCCCTTGTTATTTGACCAGTTTACCATGAAAATGTAATGACTCAACAGCAATGGGGAAGAAAAAATTAAAAAAGAAAATTCAGAAAGCACAAAAATGCGTCTGAGTCACCCATTGTTACATTAGCAAGAAGAGTAAACAAAGGAATCAAATATAAAGTTAAATCAAAGTAATAGGCCCTGGCAGATGTCTGAAAAGAGAAAGAAAAAAATAACAATTATTGTCAATTTTCACAAAATAGATATTGTCAATTATTGTAAGCCTTTCAAGCTTACTTCACTCACGTAATCTATCATGATGAGACTAAGTGCCTGCCTAATATGAACTAACTGCTAAAGAGCAAACAAAGAACTAGAAAGTGAAAGGCACACCAGACTGGAACAAAATACAGCAAATGAGGATCGTACTAGAATGTGTGATCAAAAACCAAGAAGGAAAAAGAAATAAAATGCCACAAATAGAAAAATATGCTTCAAAATATTTTTTAATTATTGAAGTCAATGGAAGAACGCCAATTGGACAAAGCAAAATGACGGACAACAATAAAATGAAATGTAAGCAGCAACACAAAAATGCATTTTATCAAATGATACAACAGACAAAAATGTTTTGTGTTTGTCAAAGTCGAGTCAGACTTTATGTATAAAGCACATTTACAACACTGGCGCCCTACCCGGGGATTTGTTCCTGCCTTGCACCCTATGTTGGCTGGGATTGGCTCCAGTATAACCCCCATGACCCTGTGTTAGGATATAGTGCTAAGGTTCCTAACGGGGGCGGTACTGCCAATCAGTGGGCACTGAAGAAATCTAATGGGGCATTTCTGGTCCAAGACATATTAAGGGGGCGTTGAGGACCACCCGCCACCCCCTTGGGCAATACTCGTAAGAACACGCTGAAAAGTTTGATTAATACTAAATATCATCAAACTCATGTTTCAACCAATTATTCTAAATGTCCATTAGGAAACATCCGTCCTTATTAAATAGTAGGTATTGGTACATTATATTTACAAGTCTGCACAAGTCATGCATTCTCAGATCATGCAAGTCCTTACAAGATTAACGCATGTGCAGAGGACCGAACTTATGCGCATGTTTCGATAGGTTCATTGAACATTACTATAAATATGTGAGAAGTTTTTCGGGATTCCTTCAGAGCAAGTGTAAACCTAAAATTACAGTGTGGTACCTACAGTACCGAATCAAAGGAAAACTTACGTGGACCTACTTATTAAAACCAGGGGGCTCTGCCCCCTGCTCACTTCACTTGCCAGCCCCTTCACCAGCCAGCCACTTCACATCTCTGCCGCTCGTGTATGTGGATTTCACTTTCATCAAACAATAAATCTTGCGGATAGGCCTCTTCATTGGGAAGAAACGCTACTTTTCCCTGATGGCAACACGAATCAGACAATCTACAAGTCTCCCATCATCATATTTAGCCAAAAGAGGATTTAGCATAGTCTACAATCTATTAACAAAGAAAAGAAACAGATTGTTAATAGTGGAATGCAGCAATTTAAGATTGCTGATGACAAAAATGGCACCAAACATCGCAAAATTGTTGTCATCACACCAAGCTCAGCCCTCTCACTAATTATATTATATTCATTTTTTTAATAATACATACTTTGTTAACACAGTGGCGCAGTGGGTGGCTCTGCTGCCTCACAGTTTGGAGACCTGGGTTCGCTTCCCGAGTCCTCCCTGTGTGAAGTTTGCATGTTCTCCCCGTGTCTGCGTGGGTTTCCTCCCACAGTCCAAAGACATGCAGGTCAGGTGCACTGGCGATCCTAAATTGTCCCTTGTGTGTGTGTGTGTGTGTGTGTGTGTGTGTGTGTGTGCCCTGTGGTGGGCTGGTGCCCTGCCCAGGGATTTGTTTCTGCCTTGCACCCTCTGCTGGCTGGGATTGGCTCCAGCAGACCCCCGTGACCCTGTAGTTAGGATATAGTGGGTTGGATAATGGATGGATGGATATGAAAGGCACTATATAATAGATAGATAGATAGATAGATAGATAGATAGATAGATAGATAGATAGATAGATAGATAGATAGATAGATAGATAGATAGATAGATAGATGTGCAAGGTGCTATGTAATAGATAAATATGAAAGGCACTATATAATAGTTAGATAGGACAGACACTTTGTTTAGTTTGCCTCCAAAGCTGATCACTGCAGCACACCACCACGCACCAAAGTGCCAAAGGCCTCTCATAAGATGTCCTCTTCATATCCTGTGGTAATGGCTGCCAACTTTGTTCCACAGCTTTTGAACTCATGTGAGTCTAAAGCCTCTAGAATGCTGAACTCTACCAGTGTGTGTCCAGGAATATATTAATCAGAGTACCAATGAAACTTGTGGACCTCCAGGTTCTTTACAAGAACTAAAACCTTTAACAGACGCTCACTGAACTTTGAGCTCACCCCTAGTGCTTGTGCTCCAGTGATGGACTCATCTTTCCAGACTTCCGTCATTCAGGATAATTCAGGCAATGATGCTACCAAGTATCTTTAAGTCCCTAAACCTTAGTGGAATGAGGAGATTTAATTCTTCTAAGCTCCACTGTCAATGTGGGGATGCCGTCCATTCCAAAAAGCTGCCGTGACATTTGCCGTGTTGTTGTGAACTTTAAGTTCTAAAATTCTGAGACTATAAACCCATCAGAAGTCTTTAACTCTCACAGCTCCCAGCCTAGTGATGAATGATGGATCAATAGATCGATTGATCAAATCTAGAAGACTAGATGTAGAGGGCACCATCTGCATAATTTAAGTGAATAGAACTATCGTGAAAGTGCTGGTAGAACCCAAGAGGGATCTGAATAGAAAACACTAATAATTTGAAATGCAGCCAACAGTTTAACTTTTAATAGTACAAAACTGTCACATAACATAAAAGGCTCAGTTGTTGTCTTTGGAATAAATTACAGTTGTGTGGCCATGTTGACGTTATTTACTCACTACTGAAACAAGGCGGTTTAATCTTTTACTTGATACATAGAGAATTTGCTTTCTGGTGTGAAGTCATCCTTGTGTTATTTGTGCATTTCAAAAGCATTCATTCTTTAAATAGAAAACATAAATTTCAATGGAATATAAAAATGAGTGTAACACAGAATGCAGAACAGGGGCTTTGATCCACCTGTGCAGTGGCCTTTCAGACATCCTGCTTATCTTTTCTACTGAAAACTCACCAGCTCCTTGTTGTCTTCAATCACAGCAAGATGAGCCCCCATGGAGGAGCAGTTGGATTTGTTTCCCTCCCAGGTTGCTTTATGAGATGATACATAATAACAGCTTTTATCCAGTGGCATTTATTCCCACCACTTACTTTGGTACAAACAATTTTTTTTTTACTTTGGTTGAAATCTGAAACCAAATATTTCAAGCTACAACACTAAATGACTAATCTTAAGTTGCTTGAAAGAGATAGTTTACGTTGAATGAACAACATTAATGTTATTCTTTTTTCAGTGTATCTATCTATCTATCTATCTATCTATCTATCTATCTATCTATCTATCTATCTATCTATCTATCTATCTATCTATCTATCTATCTATCTATCTATCTATCTATCTAGTGCAACGATTTTATGTCACGTTTTTTGTCACGCTTTAAATGAGACTTACTTTAAAACCTACATATATATGTTTGGTATCATTCTTTTCAGAGTTTATCGAACTTTAATGTGATGTTGTTATATTTTCAGATTCGTATTCCGTTTTTAAATTATAAACTATTAAGAAAGTCGTGTGTTTTTAATATCAAGAAAGTCGTGTTTTGTTATTTTGATAGAGTAAACGTTCTTCCACAGGAACAAACTATTAAAAAAAATGATCTCTTCATAACACCAATGTTTGTATTTAGGTGATTTAGTTAGCTGAAGGTTGCATTACGATAGATAGATAGATAGATAGATAGATAGATAGATAGATAGATAGATAGATAGATAGATAGATAGATAGATAGATAGATAGATAGATAGATAGATAGATAGATAGATAGATAGATAGATGTGAAAGGCACTATATAATGAATAGATGGATAGACAGATGTAAGATCCTATACAATTGGTCTACAGGTATGTCTTTTTTATAACAATAACTTCAACATATACTGTATTTATCTGTTTGTTTGTTAGACTGTTTATTAATTAAATCATTTCATATTGAGAAATTTCTTACATGATTATAATAATTTTAAGCAAATTATCTTTGTGTTTGCTTCTAATAAATCATTCCCACACTAAACCTGCAGGACAGCAGGTAGTTTGCCGCGACTGAACCTCAATATCAGAGTGACTATGGAGTGACATACATAACATATTTTAAACTGAAATATTTCACGGTATTTACAGACCGAGTTTGTAGACAAACTTCCCGCCCTGAAGGTTTCCAGGCTGACGTCGTGTGTTTTCATGTTCTTGTACCCCAGTAATGTATAAACTGACCTCGGGAATGAAGGGATGAACATTTATAAAAAGTTGGCAGACCTCCAAAGCTTTGGTTATTTTCAATGGCCTATTATTCATACTTTTGTTTGTTTTCATTTTCATAATAAACTGTATAACGACATTAAAAATAAAGTCATATTTTAGTATTGATAAGTATGTCATGCTAAGCAATTTTAATGATTTTATTTTTAGGGATAATCAAACTTTTTACAAACCATTAGGGTCAGTTATATTTTAAACTAATGTCATGTTACACATTTCACCGCAGAAGTAAAAAGATTACTGAGTTAACACAACACAGAAACTAAACTTTAGTGCAAAAATAATTGTACTGCTGCTTTTTAAACTGTCTTATGATAAAACATCTGTGTGATGACATTCTATTATTTTTGTATGTCATTTTTTATTTCTTGTTTTGCTCTTCATAATTACATTTCAAATCAATGCACAGATCCAATAAGTGATGAAGATGTCAAAGCGTACCTGGCTGCTGATCTTTGATCCCAGGTCTCCTGCTGTCTTGAAGGTTGATCTCTGCATAAGTAACTGAATCTTCACATTCTGTGGATGAGTTCATCGTGAGAGCGGCATGAGAGAAATGTCAAGGTGGTAACATTCACAACCTGCACTTTAACTGCGCAGCTCAGGAATTGCGGTCAGAAACACGCGGACACCTTTCTTCATGTCAGAGCTAAAATATCACAGTAGGCTTGCAGCCCCTTGACAACACACTCAATAAAATGAAATAAAAGTACACTTTTCTTGCTAGTTCAGATGCTTTATGCATGTGTCTATACAATAAGGGAATATCACATAAAATTTGATTCAAGGGACCAAATTTTTCATTCTTCATGTTAATAATAAGCTACCTAAAAAGCCAGGCTCTGTTAGGGGAAAACACACTGAGGACCCCCTGGACGTCGTAGTGGAGGAGAAGATGAAGACAAAACTGAGTGCCATTGTGAACAATGCTGCACGTCCACTCTGTGACGCACCAACACAGCCAACTAATTATTCAGCAGAAGTGGCTCAAGAAACGTGACCCTGCCCTTCATGCCAACAACAATATGCTTACATAGCGCCTCGCTGGGACTGGGACTGGGACTGGTAAGGTAGAAGTTTTCTTTCATTTTAGTTATTCTACTGTGTGTTCAGACCATAGTGTGTGTATATATTTATTTATTTTCTTACTTATCTGCTGTAGAGGGTGGAAGGATCAGGAGTGTCAAAGAAAATTGGGGTGCCCACTGGGCCACCCTGTTTAGTGCAATCGTCCAAAAAATAGACAAAGACGAGCGTTCGGTGGCACAAATGAAAACAGTCGTAATAACTGCCGTTTTAGTTTCTCATATACAAAGTATAGGGAAAGTATTGTAATCGTCCAAAGATTCAATGTCGAAATTTAGCTGAATCTTGACGTTTTAGACCTTCCTGACTTTCTCGTATACGAAGTACGGGAAAGTATTGTAATCATCCACAAATTCCATTTTGAGATTTTGATTAATCTCAACGCTTTAGACATCCTGAGTCCAAAAATACCATTTATGGAATTATGTCTGTGTGTATGTGTGTGTGTGTGTGCGTGTGTGTGTGCGTATGTGAACACAATAACTTGAGTACGCTTTCGCTTAGGTGAACCAAATTTTGCGTACAAGTATTAGGTACAAAATGTAGATTTCCATCCACTTTTGGGCTATTTCTGCTAACTGGAATTGGTACTTGACCTTTTATTCATGCGCTGCAGAGTCCGATTTATTCAACTTTACTTTTATAATAATTGTTCAATATATTATTAATTTGATTTGATTTGTTGTTGATGTTTGTAATATAAAAATATAATTATTGTCTTGCGGTTTACTCCTCAAATATCCATCCCCATATCTGAGTATACGAGAAAGTCGAGGGGAGACCACTCCTGATGTTTAGCCTTAATGGCTTATTTATTTATTTATTTTAGCATTTTCTGCGGTGGGTTGGCACCCTGCCCAGGATTGGTTCCCTGCCTTGTGCCCTGTGTTGGCTGGGATTGGCTCCAGCAGACCCCCGTGACCCTGTGTTCGGATTCAGCGGGTTGGACAATGGATGGATGGATGGATTTTAGCATTTTATTGATTTTATTAAAATCAAATAACATTTCTTACAAGCAAGTCAAGTTTAACAAAACTAGATTTGAAACAAATCAACCCTCACCCAGCAGAAAGAGAGCTAGGCCAACAGAGTAAAACTTTAATAGTAGGAAAAATAAGTAAATAAATTAAAATAAATAGAATGAAGAAAGGGAAGGAGAATCCTCTTCCTCAGTTTTAATACTTATTCTAAATTGTTATTGATTAGATAGTGCCAGGTTCTGAAAAGGTTTTGTACAGATCCTTAATGACTTTTCTGCTTCAGGAGGCTCATGCAAGCCGGATGACATTCCGTCACCTGAGACGCCATCCTCCATTGAGCCCTCAACTTTATACCGTCCTGACCTTAAGGGGCGTGTCTGAGTTGACCTCCGTGGGTGGTTTCTGTGAGCTAGAGAATACAACACAGTTAGCTTTGGCGCCCTCTCATGTCCTGGAGGGTTATTGCATACCTTGTATGAGCCCAGAAGGTGACCCTCAGGCGCCCCTGAAACACCACCTGTTTATATATTTTTTTATTTAAAGAGCTTTTGTAAAAAGCCAAATTTCCCCCTGTGGACAAATAAATGAAGTTCTATGTATTAGGAGAATGACTCAAACACAGACGCTCTTTAAACAGAGATGGACATTCTTTGAGCTGTTTGTTTTTAAAGGCATTTTAGCTGCTTAGAGGGGTCAGTGAGTTTACCTATTTTGGATTTGAGCAGTAGGATCTGGTACATTTTGGGCATTTTAAGGACTCATGCATCGACTGGAACAGGTTATCACTGGACTTATTGTCAGATTTGTCACTGACTCTCCTTCATATTCTGGAGCTTCTTCAAAGGAGAGGGGCAGAAGTGGGTGGTCTGGGTGGGCCAAGTCAGGGTTTGAATTTGTACGAGTGGTTAAGGAGAGCCACTCCAATGACATTTCAGGTTCCAGAGTGAGAATTTTTGTGTGCATGCAGCTAACATCTATCTGGACTGTTCAGACATTTTGACAACACTGGTCTCAGTGGTGGTGAAGCTTATTGACAAGAGAGGTCATGTACCTACTGAGACATTAGAGAACTCATAGGAGTTTTCAGATATTGGATGGGAACTGTAGATTAGCTGAACATAAGAGGAAATGGAAACACTACTTACTTCAAATGTTTGTTTCTACTGTCCAAAGAAAGGGATCAGCTGTATGGAAATCATTTTAGACAAAGGAAGGGAAAATGAAGTGTCCTGGAACAGCAGCAATCGTAATACGTGAAAGAACTCAAATGAAGTGTAAAGTTAACATACTTTACAGAAAGCATAGAGGGCATATTTTTTTCTGCTTTGCTGGGTACATACTTCTAACTACTGTACAAGTCAAGGCAAGTTGGGGTGCATGCACTGGTTGCCGCACCCACTACACAATGAAACAACTTGGGATCCCGGTTGGCAAGCCCCCAGGCAGACCCTTCGGAAATGACCCTCTATCTGCCGAAGCCAGGTGTTACGTGGGCGACCCCTTGGCCTGGTCCAGCCACTTGTGTCCCCAACAATGAGGATTTTACAAGCTGGATGACCCCAGGGAAACGCGCCACATGGCCGTAGTGCCGAAACTGGCACTCCCTCACAATGCAGGTCATGTGCCTCATTCGGGACTCTATGAGCAACACAAAGTCAAAACAATGGTACCCAAGGATTCTCCAAAGAGAAATAAGAGGTTAAATAATAATAATAATAATTCTTTACATTTACAGCGGGGGAAAATACTAAGTATTGAATGCCTCAACGTTTTTTTCAGTAAATATATTTCTAATGGGGGGCTATTGACATGCCATTTTCACCAGATGTCAGTAACAACTCAAGTAATCCACATATAAGTCCATAAATGAAGTTCTGTGTAATAAAGTGGAATGACACATGTATTGAACACGCTTAATGAAATTAAAATCCCAGCACATTTCTCCCGTTTTGATGTCACTGCACTGGTTACCTGTGTCATTCAGGATTGACTTTAAAATTCTGCTTATGGTTTATAAAGCCTTAAATAATCACCCCATCTTATATATCGGAATGTCTGACGTCTTATATTCCAAATCGTAACCTCAGATCCTCAAATGAGTGTCTGCTTAGAATTCCAAGAGCAAAACTTAAAAGAAATGGTGAGGGGGGTGACCTTCTGCTGTTATGCACCTTAAATCTGGAAGAGCCTGCCAGTAGGAATTCGCCAGGCTAATACAGTGGAGCACTTTAAAAAAACTGCTGAAAACACATTACTGTAACATGGCTTTCACTTTAATTTAATCCTGATACTCTGTATATTCAATTCATTATAATAACCATTCATGGTGGATCTAAAATCTTGTATATTAGATTCATTCATTACACACAGACTGATGTATTTCAAATGTTTATTTCTTTTAATGTTGATGATTATAACTGACAACTAATGAAAGTCCCAAATTCAGTATCTCGGAAAATTAGAATATTGTGAAAAGGTTCAATATTGAAGACACCTGGTGCCACACTCTAATCAGCTAATTAACTCAAAAGCCTTTAAATGGTCTCTCAGTCGAGTTCTGTAGGCTACACAATCATGGGGAAGACTGCTGACTTGACAGTTGTCCAAAAGACGACCATTGACACAAAAGGTCATTGCTAAACAGGCTGGCTGTTCACAGAGCTCTGTGTCCAAGCACATTAATAGAGAGGCGAAGGGAAGGACAAGATGTGGTAGAAAAAAGTGTACAAGCAATAGGGATAACCGCACCCTGGAGAGGATTGGGAAACAAAAATATGGGGGAGATTCACAAAGAGTGGACTGCAGCTGGAGTCAGTGCTTCAAGAACCACCAGGCACAGACGTATGCAAGACATGGGTTTCAGCTGTCACATTCCTTGTGTCCAGCCACTCTTGAACAAGAGACAGCGTCAGAAGCGTCTCGCCTTTGGACTGCTGCTGAGTGGTCCAAAGTTATGTTCTCTGATGAAAGTAAATTTTGCATTTCCTTTGGAAATCAAGGTCCCAGAGTCTGGAGGAAGAGAGGAGAGGCACAGAATCCATGTTGCGTGAGGTCCAGTGTAAAGTTTCCACAGTCAGTGATGGTTTGGGGTGCCATGTCATCTGCTGGTGTTGGTCCATTGTGTTTTCTGAGGTCCAAGGTCAACGCAGCCATCTACCAGGAAGTTTTAGAGCACTTCATGCTTCCTGCTGCTGACGAACTTTATGGAGATGCAGATTTCATTTTCCAACAGGACCTGGCACCTGCACACAGTGCCAAAGCTACCAGTACCTGGTTTAAGGACCATGGTATCCCTGTTCTTGATTGGCCAGCAAACTCGCCTGACCTTAACCCCACAGAAAATCTATGGGGTATTGTGAAGAGGAAGATGCAATACGCCAGACCCAACAATTCAGAAGAGCTGAAGGCCACTATCAGAGCAACATGGGCTCTCATAACACCTGAGCAGTGCCACAGACTGATCGACTCCATGCCACGCCACATTGCTGCAGTAATCCAGGCCAAAGGAGCCCCAACTAAATATTGAGTGCTGTACATGCTCATACTTTACATGTTCATACCTTTCAGTTGGCCAACATTTCTAAAAAATCCTTTTTTGCATTGGTCTTAATTGATATTCTAATTTTCCGAGATACTGAATTTGAGACTTTCATTAGTTGTCAGTTATAATCATCAACATTAAAAGAAATAAACATTTGAAATACATCAGTCTGTGTGTAATGAATGAATCTGATATACAAGTTTCACTTTCTGAATGGAATTACTGAAATAAATCAACTTTGTCATGATATTCTAATTTTATGACCAGCACCTGTAGATAGATACTTTATTAATCCCAAGGGGAAATTCCCATACTCCAGCAGCAGCAAACTGATAATAACAATTGTAGCAGTTGAAGCGTGGAGCCACCTCTTGAACCCTCAGGTGCCACTCTGAACTCGAGGTAAAAGTATAAATACTGTGACGCACTCCCGGATTATAGGGCACGCAAGAGCCCACTAGCCCCCTTACAGCGACTCCCGGTGGCCCCCAAGGTATCCAGCAGGGCTGTGTGTATAAACTACAGAGTCCATGAGGCCCTGCTGGAAGTCGGGGCACCATCATGCTGTCCGGAGGGCTCCTCCTAGAGGCCTGGGGGTGGCGACTGGAGTCCATAGCAGGTCGTCCATCACACAATATTAAATTAAAGAGTGATAACAATGCAGGTATACAGACAGACAATAACTTTATATAATGTTAACGTTTACCCTCCCCCCCGGGTGGAATTGAAGAGTCGCATAGTGTGGGGGAGGAACGATCTCCTCAGTCTGTCAGTGGAGCAGGACGGTGACAGCAGTCTGTCACTGAAGCTGCTCCTCTGTCTGGAGATGATCCTGTTCAGTGGATGCAGTGGATTCTCCATAATTGACAGGAGTCTGCTCAGCACCCGTCGCTCTGCCACAGATGTCAAACTGTCCTGCTCCATGCCAACAATAGAGCCTGCCTTCCTCACCAGTTTGTCCAGGCGTGAGGCGTCCTTCTTCTTTATGCTGCTTCCCCAGCACACCACCGTGTAGAAGAGGGCACTCGCCACAACCGTCTGATAGAACATCTGCAGCATCTTATTGCAGATGTTGAAGGACGCCAGCCTTCTTAGGAAGTATAGTCAGCTCTGTCCTTTCTTACATAGAGCATCAGTATTGGTAGTCCAGTCCAGTTTATCATCCAGCTGCACTCCCAGGTGTTTATAGGTCTGCACCCTCTGCACGCAGTCACCTCTGATGATCAAGGAGTCCATGAGGGGCCTGGTCCTCCTAAAATCCACCACCAGCTCTTTGGTTTTGCTGGTGTTCAGGTGTAGGTGGTTTGAGTCTCACCATTTAACAAAGTCCTTGATTAGGTTCCAATACTCCTCCTCCTGCCCACTCCTGATGCAGCCCATGATAGCAATGTTGTCAGCGAACTTTTGCATGTGGCAGGACTCCGAGTTGTATTGATAGTACAGTTCCCTGTGGTGCTCCTGTGCTGCTGACCACAATGTCAGACCTGCAGTTCCCGAGACTCACATACTGAGGTCTGTCTGTAAGATAGTCCACGATCCATGCCACCAGGTATGAATCTACTCCCATCTCTGTCAGCTTGTCCCTAAGGAGCACAGGTTGGATGGTGTTGAAGGCGCTAGAGAAGTCTAGAAACATAATTCTTACAGCACCACTGCCTCTGTCCAAATAATAAATAATCATTTGTCAGGTACTTAAAGAAAATGTCTTTGCTGTATTGTCTATTGTCGTTCCTCTTACATGTCCATAATGCACCATTTCTCCCTAGAATTACTTACCCAGCTTTGCACCCAGTCACAGAAGGAACATATCTGTTATCAGAGGCATAACACATAACTTCAGGAGTCAGTCTACCTCTGTCCTTTCCTCATAATGGCCTCCCTCTTGTAACCACTAGGTGGCACCACTAAGCCCCAATTCCCAACACAATTCCAGGTCAGTCAGTCCTTCTCTAATCCGCTATACCCTAACACAGGGTCACGGGGGTCTGCCAGAACCAAACCCGGCCAGCACAGGGCACAAGGCAGAAACAAATCCCAGGCAGGGTGCCAACCCACCGTAGGACACACACACACACACACACACACATACCAAGCAGACACACTAGGGATAATTTAGGATCACCAATACACCTAAACTGCCTTTCTTTGGACTGTGGGAGGAAACTGGAGCACCCGGTGGAAACCCACGCAGACACGGGAAGAAAATGTGAACCCAGGTCTACTTACTGCGAGGTAGCAGCACTACCACTGCACCACCATGCCGCCCCTAATTCCAGGTTCAAATAAATCATTTTTATTTGACAGAATGCCTTCCACATACGATTACCAGCCCAATAGACCATTCACAGTCCCCCCTTCCTCCTTCTGGTGCTCCCCAAAGACCCCAACAGAGCTGCATTTGCAGACCCCAACTCCCATGCCACCTTGCAGGTGTTGTGATCAGATTTAGCTCTGAAGTGTTGCCACCTGTCATGTGGAGGAACAATCTGCTCCCGGTTATCCCGTTTGCCTACTCCTTCCATTATGGCCTCCTGGCTGGGCATGAATCCTTCCTTTATCGCGACCTGTCCTTCCTCTCTGGCACCTACACACTAACCAACCTGGTTGGGACACCCGTCCATCCATATCCTCCCATTATCACTGCTTACCAGCTGGGTAAGGAACCATCCACCCTGGCCGGGGTGCCAACCATCCCATGTCTTCTATGACAACAGATCTGGAAAAATTATATGAGAGAAGATATTTATGTAGCAGTGTTTAAAGGCTAAAAGTGTCAAAATGTGTTTACGTAATGCTCACTTCTTAACCTAAATAAATGTCCAGCAGACCAGTGAAAATTTCATTTTTTGGAGGGCGTGTGGTCAGTGGCGTAGCTTTTAGGGGGGACATCTGTCCCTGGGCGCAGCATCCAGGAGGCGCCAAATTGATGTTTCTTTCCCTTCCTCATTGCATTTTGGCAAGCAATCTTCAGTTGTCCCCGGGCGCTGAAAACCCTCGCTACGCCTCTGCATGTAGTTCTGGGCACATCATAATGACTTGAGTGGAAAATTCAGTTTCAACACTGAGGTTTGACAGAAGCCACGCGGTGGTTTGAAACTCTTTTATATTTGTAACTAAACTGACCAAAGCGCGAAACTGACTCCGAGGTGTAAGCTGATTAGCCCAAAACGCAAAAGACTGCCATTGCATTACCTGTGTCTTTGGTGGCCTTGTGGATACTCGTCTTTTTATTTTTAAGCTTCCTGAATTTGTTTTCATTTTACATGTGCATTTCAGGGCCGCATGGTGGGACAGTGGTAGCGCTGCTGCCTCACGGTAAGGTTCGCTTCCCAGGTCCTCCCTGCGTGGAGTTTGCATGTTCTCCCCGTGTCTGTGTCAGTTTCCTCCTACGGTCCAAAGACATGCGGGTTAGGTGCATTGGTGATTCTGAAATTGTCCCTGGTGTGTGTGCTTGGTGTGTGGGTGTGTCCTGCGGTGGGCTGGCGCCCTGCCCGGGGATTGGTTCCTGCCTTGTGCCCTGTGTTGGCTGGGATTGGCTCCAGCAGACCCCCGTGACCCTGTGTTAGGATTCAGCGGGTTGGAAAATGGATGGATGGATGGATGTGCATTTCAGAAAACAACTAAATACCCACTTCCTTCAGAGTTCCTTCATTCATTGATAGTGATGCAGGGGGTCTTAGATTTATAGTGGTTACATCAGACGCCATGTTTGGAGCAAAGAGCAAATAAATTATATATATAATTCACTAGGCCGCTGACAAGTAGCCACCCATGGAAAGCACGCAAGACAGCCACTATCTTTGTTGTGTTAACTCAGTAATCTTTAACTTCTGCGGTGAAATGTGTGACATGACATTAGTTTAAAATATAACTGACCCTAATGGTTTGTAAAAAGTTTGATTTTCCCTAAAAATAAAATCATTAAAATTGCTTAGCATGACATACTTATCAATACTAAAATATGACTTTATTTTTAATGTCGTTATACAGTTTATTATGAAAATGAAAACAAACAAAAGTATGAACAATTGGCCATTGAAAATAACCAAAGATTTGGAGGTCTCCCAACTTTTTATAAATGTTCATCCATTCATTCCCGAGGTCAGTTTATACATTACTGGGGTACAAGAACATGAAAACACACGACGTCAGCCTGGAAACATTCAGGGCGGGAAGTTTGTCTACAAACTTGGTCTGTAAATACCGTGAAATATTTCAGTTTAAAATACGTTATGTATGTCACTCCATAGTCACGCTGACATTGAGGTTCAGTCATGGCAAACTACCTGCTGTCCTGCTGGTTTAGTGTGGGAATGATTTATTAGAAGCAAACACAAAGATAATTTGCTTAAAATTATTATAATCATGTAAGAAATTTCTCAATATGAAATGATTTAAATAATAAACAGTGTAACAAACAAACATATAAATACAGTACATGTTGAAGTTATTGTTATAAAAAAGACATACCTGTAGACCAATTGTATAGGATCTTACATCTATCTATTCATCTATCCATTAAATAGTACCTTTCACATCTGTCTATCTATCTATCTATCTATCTATCTATCTATCTATCTATCTATCTATCTATCTATCTATCTATCTATCTATCTATCTATCTATCTATCTATCTATCTATCTATTGTATAGTGCCTTTCATATCTATCTATCTATTAAATAGTGCCTTCAATATCTATCTATCTATCTATCTATCTATCTATCTATCTATCTATCTATCTATCTATCTATCTATCTATCTATCTATCTATCTATCTATTATATAGTGCCTTTCATATCTATCTATCTATCTATTGTATAGTGCCTTTCATATCTATCTATCTATTATATAGTGCCTTTCATATCTATCTATCTATCTATCTATCTATCTATCTATCTATCTATCTATCTATCTATCTATCTATTGTATACTGCCTTTCATATCTATCTATCTATCTATCTATCTATCTATCTATCTATCTATCTATCTATCTATCTATCTATCTATCTATCTATCTATCTATCTATCTATCTATTAAATAGTGCCTTTCATATCTATCTATCTATCTATTATATAGTGCCTTTCATATCTATCTATCTATCTATTGTATAGTGCCTTTCATATCTATCTATCTATCTATCTATTGTATACTGCCTTTCATATCTATCTATCTATCTATCTATCTATCTATCTATCTATCTATCTATCTATCTATCTATCTATCTATCTATCTATTATATAGTGCCTTTCATATCTATCTATCTATTGTATAGTGCCTTTCATATCTATCTATCTATCTATCTATCTATTATATAGTGCCTTTCATATCTATCTATCTATTGTATAGTGCCTTTCATATCTATCTATCTATTATATAGTGCCTTTCATATCTATCTATCTATCTATCTATCTATCTATCTATCTATCTATCTATCTATCTATCTATCTATCTATCTATCTATCTATCTATTGTATAGTGCCTTTCATATCTATCTATCTATTAAATAGTGCCTTTCATATCTATCTATCTATCTATCTATCTATCTATCTATCTATCTATCTATCTATCTATCTATCTATCTATCTATCTATCTATCTATCTATCTATTGTATAGTGCCTTTCATATCTATCTATCTATCTATTATATAGTGCCTTCAATATCTATCTATCTATCTATCTATCTATCTATCTATCTATCTATCTATCTATCTATCTATCTATCTATCTATCTATCTATCTATCTATCTATTATATAGTGCCTTTCATATCTATCTATCTATCTATTGTATAGTGCCTTTCATATCTATCTATCTATTATATAGTGCCTTTCATATCTATCTATCTATCTATCTATCTATCTATCTATCTATCTATCTATCTATCTATCTATCTATCTATTGTATACTGCCTTTCATATCTATCTATCTATCTATCTATCTATCTATCTATCTATCTATCTATCTATCTATCTATCTATCTATCTATCTATCTATCTATCTATCTATCTATTAAATAGTGCCTTTCATATCTATCTATCTATCTATTATATAGTGCCTTTCATATCTATCTATCTATCTATTGTATAGTGCCTTTCATATCTATCTATCTATCTATCTATTGTATACTGCCTTTCATATCTATCTATCTATCTATCTATCTATCTATCTATCTATCTATCTATCTATCTATCTATCTATCTATCTATCTATCTATTATATAGTGCCTTTCATATCTATCTATCTATTGTATAGTGCCTTTCATATCTATCTATCTATCTATCTATCTATCTATTATATAGTGCCTTTCATATCTATCTATCTATTGTATAGTGCCTTTCATATCTATCTATCTATTATATAGTGCCTTTCATATCTATCTATCTATCTATCTATCTATCTATCTATCTATCTATCTATCTATCTATCTATCTATCTATCTATCTATCTATCTATTGTATAGTGCCTTTCATATCTATCTATCTATCTATCTATCTATCTATCTATCTATTATATAGTGCCTTTCATATCTATCTATCTATCTATCTATCTATCTATCTATCTATCTATCTATCTATCTATCTATCTATCTATCTATCTATCTATCTATCTATTGTATAGTGCCTTTCATATCTATCTATCTATTAAATAGATAGATAGATAGATATGAAAGGCACTATCTATCTATCTATCTATCTATCTATCTATCTATCTATCTATCTATCTATCTATCTATCTATCTATTGTATAGTGCCTTTCATATCTATCTATCTATCTATTATATAGTGCCTTTCATATCTATCTATCTATCTATCTATCTATCTATCTATCTATCTATCTATCTATCTATCTATCTATCTATCTATCTATCTATCTATCTATCTATCTATTATATAGTGCCTTTCATATCTATCTATCTATCTATCTATCTATCTATCTATCTATCTATCTATCTATCTATCTATCTATCTATCTATTGTATAGTGCCTTTCATATCTATCTATCTATCTATCTATCTATCTATCTATCTATCTATCTATCTATCTATCTATCTATCTATCTATCTATCTATCTATTATATAGTGCCTTTCATATCTATCTATCTATCTATTGTATAGTGCCTTTCATATCTATCTATCTATTATATAGTGCCTTTCATATCTATCTATCTATCTATCTATCTATCTATCTATCTATCTATCTATCTATCTATCTATCTATCTATTGTATACTGCCTTTCATATCTATCTATCTATCTATCTATCTATCTATCTATCTATCTATCTATCTATCTATCTATCTATCTATTAAATAGTGCCTTTCATATCTATCTATCTATCTATCTATCTATCTATCTATCTATCTATCTATCTATCTATCTATCTATCTATCTATCTATCTATTATATAGTGCCTTTCATATCTATCTATCTATCTATTGTATAGTGCCTTTCATATCTATCTATCTATCTATCTATCTATTGTATACTGCCTTTCATATCTATCTATCTATCTATCTATCTATCTATCTATCTATCTATCTATCTATCTATCTATCTATCTATTATATAGTGCCTTTCATATCTATCTATCTATTGTATAGTGCCTTTGATATCTATCTATCTATCTATCTATCTATCTATCTATCTATCTATCTATCTATCTATCTATCTATTATATAGTGCCTTTCATATCTATCTATCTATTGTATAGTGCCTTTCATATCTATCTATCTATTATATAGTGCCTTTCATATCTATCTATCTATCTATCTATCTATCTATCTATCTATCTATCTATCTATCTATCTATCTATCTATTGTATAGTGCCTTTCATATCTATCTATCTATCTATCTATTATATAGTGCCTTTCATATCTATCTATCTATCTATTGTATAGTGCCTTTCATATCTATCTATCTATCTATCTATCTATTGTATACTGCCTTTCATATCTATCTATCTATCTATCTATCTATCTATCTATCTATCTATCTATCTATCTATCTATCTATCTATCTATCTATCTATCTATCTATCTATTATATAGTGCCTTTCATATCTATCTATCTATTGTATAGTGCCTTTCATATCTATCTATCTATCTATCTATCTATCTATCTATCTATCTATCTATCTATCTATCTATCTATCTATCTATCTATCTATCTATCTATTATATAGTGCCTTTCATATCTATCTATCTATTGTATAGTGCCTTTCATATCTATCTATCTATTATATAGTGCCTTTCATATCTATCTATCTATCTATCTATCTATCTATCTATCTATCTATCTATCTATCTATCTATCTATTGTATAGTGCCTTTCATATCTATCTATCTATCTATCTATTATATAGTGCCTTTCATATCTATCTATCTATCTATCTATCTATCTATCTATCTATCTATCTATCTATCTATCTATCTATCTATCTATCTATTGTATAGTGCCTTTCATATCTATCTATCTATTATATAGTGCCTTTCATATCTATCTATCTATCTATCTATCTATCTATCTATCTATCTATCTATCTATTGTATACTGCCTTTCATATCTATCTATCTATCTATCTATCTATTGTATAGTGCCTTTCATATCTATCTATCTATCTATCTATCTATCTATCTATCTATCTATCTATCTATCTATCTATCTATCTATCTATCTATCTATCTATTATATAGTGCCTTTCATATCTATCTATCTATTGTATAGTGCCTTTCATATCTAGCTATCTATCTATTATATAGTGCCTTTCATATCTATCTATCTATCTATTGTATAGTGCCTTTCATATCTATCTATCTATTATATAGTGCCTTTCATATCTATCTATCTATCTATCTATCTATCTATCTATCTATCTATCTATCTATCTATCTATCTATCTATCTATCTATTGTATAGTGCCTTTCATATCTATCTATCTATCTATTATATAGTGCCTTTCATATCTATCTATCTATCTATCTATCTATCTATCTATTGTATAGTGCCTTTCATATCTATCTATCTATTATATAGTGCCTTTCATATCTATCTATCTATCTATCTATCTATTATATAGTACCTTTCATATCTATCTATCTATCTATCTATCTATCTATCTATCTATCTATCTATCTATCTATCGATCTATCTATCTATCTATCTATTGTATAGTGCCTTTCATATCTATCTATCTATTATATAGTGCCTTTCATATCTATCTATCTATCTATCTATCTATCTATCTATCTATCTATCTATCTATCTATCTATCTATTGTATAGTGCCTTTCATATCTATCTATCTATCTATCTATCTATCTATCTATCTATCTATCTATCTATCTATCTATCTATCTATCTATCTATCTATCTATCTATTGTATAGTGCCTTTCATATCTATCTATCTATCTATCTATCTATCTATCTATCTATCTATCTATCTATCTATCTATCTATCTATCTATCTATTGTATAGTGCCTTTCATATCTATCTATCTATCTATCTATCTATCTATTATATAGTGCCTTTCATATCTATCTATCTATCTATCTATCTATCTACCTATCTATCTATCTATCTATCTATCTATCTATCTATCTATCTATCTATCTATCTATCTATCTATTGTATAGTGCCTTTCATATCTATCTATCTATCTATTAAATAGATAGATAGATAGATATGAAAGGCACTATCTATCTATCTATCTATCTATCTATCTATCTATCTATCTATCTATCTATCTATCTATCTATTGTATAGTGCCTTTCATATCTATCTATCTATCTATTATATAGTGCCTTTCATATCTATCTATCTATCTATCTATCTATCTATCTATCTATCTATCTATCTATCTATCTATCTATCTATCTATCTATCTATTATATAGTGCCTTTCATATCTATCTATCTATCTATCTATCTATCTATCTATCTATCTATCTATCTATCTATCTATCTATTATATAGTGCCTTTCATATCTATCTATCTATCTATTGTATAGTGCCTTTCTTATCTATCTATCTATTATATAGTGCCTTTCATATCTATCTATCTATCTATCTATCTATCTATCTATCTATCTATCTATCTATCTATCTATCTATCTATCTATTGTATACTGCCTTTCATATCTATCTATCTATCTATCTATCTATCTATCTATCTATCTATCTATCTATCTATCTATCTATTGTATAGTGCCTTTCATATCTATCTATCTATCTATCTATCTATCTATCTATCTATCTATCTATCTATCTATCTATCTATCTATCTATCTATCTATCTATCTATCTATCTATCTATTATATAGTGCCTTTCATATCTATCTATCTATCTATTGTATAGTGCCTTTCATATCTATCTATCTATTATATAGTGCCTTTCATATCTATCTATCTATCTATCTATCTATCTATCTATCTATCTATCTATCTATCTATCTATCTATCTATCTATCTATCTATTGTATACTGCCTTTCATATCTATCTATCTATCTATCTATCTATCTATCTATCTATCTATCTATCTATCTATCTATCTATCTATCTATCTATCTATTAAATAGTGCCTTTCATATCTATCTATCTATCTATCTATCTATCTATCTATCTATCTATCTATCTATCTATCTATCTATCTATTATATAGTGCCTTTCATATCTATCTATCTATCTATTGTATAGTGCCTTTCATATCTATCTATCTATCTATCTATCTATTGTATACTGCCTTTCATATCTATCTATCTATCTATCTATCTATCTATCTATCTATCTATCTATCTATCTATTATATAGTGCCTTTCATATCTATCTATCTATTGTATAGTGCCTTTCATATCTATCTATCTATCTATCTATCTATCTATCTATCTATCTATCTATCTATCTATCTATCTATCTATCTATCTATCTATCTATCTATCTATTATATATAGTGCCTTTCATATCTATCTATCTATTGTATAGTGCCTTTCATATCTATCTATCTATTATATAGTGCCTTTCATATCTATCTATCTATCTATCTATCTATCTATCTATCTATCTATCTATCTATCTATTGTATAGTGCCTTTCATATCTATCTATCTATCTATCTATCTATTATATAGTGCCTTTCATATCTATCTATCTATCTATCTATCTATCTATCTATCTATCTATCTATCTATCTATCTATCTATCTATCTATTGTATAGTGCCTTTCATATCTATCTATCTATTATATAGTGCCTTTCATATCTATCTATCTATCTATCTATCTATCTATCTATTGTATACTGCCTTTCATATCTATCTATCTATCTATCTATCTATCTATTGTATAGTGCCTTTCATATCTATCTATCTATCTATCTATCTATCTATCTATCTATCTATCTATCTATCTATCTATCTATCTATCTATCTATCTATTATGT